>NC_029788.2:109636134-109636599 GCF_000816755.2 Arachis ipaensis
GTTATTTTTATTTAAAATTAATAATAAAAAATTATTAAAAAAATAATTTAATCAAATTTATTAAATTATTTAACTGTTCTCAAATATCAATTTTATATCAAGACAAATAATACATACTGAGCTTTTATCTTATAAAAAATAGATTAATATGCTAATAAGTATAACATTAGTGTAATTTCTAATATAGAAATTACATAATTTTATGTATTCATATAATTTGCATGAACACAGGGCACTAGGTGCTGGTTTAACCAACATGAAATACCTGAGCGAAGCAAGTTCAGCAGCGGAACGCATAAGGGAAGTCAATGAGAGAGTTCCGATGATCGATTCCGACGACAGTGACGGCAAAATCCTGGGAAGCGTTCGAGGGGAAGTAGAATTCCGAAACGTAGAGTTCGCGTACCCGTCGAGACCAGAGACCGTTATTTTGAAGGGTTTGTGGCTCAAGATTCCGGCAGGGAA
>NC_029788.2:109636608-109638626 GCF_000816755.2 Arachis ipaensis
GCAGCGGTTTTACGACCCTCTTGGTGGCGAAATAAGGTTTGATGGTGTTGCCATTAATAAGTTGCAGCTCAAGTGGTTCAGGTAAGGACAGGTTTCATTTGGTGAGAGGATAGGAATATAGAATCGTTGGTTATGCCTGTGTTTGGATATTTTCTTAACAATATTGAGAAAAACTTTGAGAGATAGAGATGAATTTTATTTAGATAGTCAATTTTTTTCTAAGCTACCATCTAAATACTAATTTTTAAATTTTAAATTTAACTTTAAACCTATACTCTTCGAAAAATAATTAAAAAAAATAATTTTCAATAAAAATAGATCCATATTAACTATTTAAAAATTAATTTTCTATATTTTTTGCACAGAAAGTATATAAATTTTTTATGCATTTTCTTCTTTCTTAACTAAATAATTTTTTAATTTTATATTAATTATATTATGCTTTTAAATATTATTATTTCGCCTGTATTGTTATTGACAAAATTTGATCCATGTTAAGAAAAAAAATTCTGAATTTGCTACTTGTTCAGATCACAGATGGGGTTAGTGAGTCAAGAGCCCGCATTGTTTGCCACCAGCATCAAAGAGAACATCCTGTTTGGGAAGGAAGATGCAACAGAAGCTGAGGTCATTGAGGCTGCAAAAGCTTCCAATGCTCATCATTTTATTTCCATGCTGCCTCAGGGTTATCAAACCCAGGTAGTGTGACAAATGCTCACTTCTTTTAGAAAATCAACCATTATAACAATTCAATTATTGTTATTATTATTATTTAATAATAAAAAATATTTATACCATTTTATTTATATTTTTATATATTTTAAAAAAATTTATTAATTATATTAGTATTAAAAATAAAAAAAAAATTATACATAAAAATAATGTAAATAAAATTTTTATTAATTAATTCAACTATGCCAGAAAATCAATATTACAACCACAATTCTAGAAACAACAAATGGGGGGATAGCAAAAAAAATTCAATAAAATAAAAAAGCACATTTTTAAGATACCTTTTTATCCCTTTTCACTTATTCTCTTTCTTCTCTACACTACAATTTCATTCACCCACTTTTAAGTTTTAACCTTTGGCCACCACTTCAGCTATCAAATTTTATACCTTAAATTAGTTTTACTTTATTTCACTTTCAAATATTTTTTTTATTTGAATTTCAGATTTTTTATTACTTTTAGTTTTGAATATTTTTTTTAATGCTTAACTATTAGTTGATTTGTTGGTTGAAAAAAGGGTTGAATTCCAATATTTTGTCTTATTGATTACATGCGTGCAGGTGGGTGAGAGAGGAACTCAAATGTCAGGTGGACAAAAGCAGAGGATTGCAATTGCTAGGGCAATAATTAAGAAGCCAAGAATGCTTCTTCTGGACGAAGCAACCAGTGCACTAGACTCCCACTCAGAGCGAATTGTCCAAAAAGCCCTCGAACAAGTGTCTGTTGGCTGCACCACCATCGTCGTCGCCCACCGCCTGTCCACGATTCGCAATGCCGACGTCATCGTCGCCATGCGAGCCGGAAAGGTGGTGGAGATGGGCACTCACGACGACCTCCTCTTGAGTCATGATGGACTCTACTCCTCCATGGTTCGTCTCCAACAAACTGAGAAATCAGAAACAGATGAATCTGTAACTGCCCCAACAACTGCTATTCATGTTCCTTCTTCTATGTCGGCTAGTGACACTGTTGATATTCACCACCTATGTTTAACTCATACAGGTATCAATATTTGAAAGGAAGTTTTTTCTCTAATAAAATATTTAAATTCTAAAACAAATTAATTGAATCTTATTTATGCGTATGCTTTTCTTTATTGAAATACTCTAAGACGATCTAGCAAATCTGAGTACCCTTTTTTCAGTTTCTGAATGCAAATCGTAGTAGAGCATAGACTTGAATAAATTTTGGTCTAATAAAATTTGAAAATAGTCTACTTTAATTCTTGTTGGTAATTTATTCTTCTAGTGTCATTTTATCATTTAATCAATTGTTTTAGTACTTAA
>NC_029788.2:109638780-109639896 GCF_000816755.2 Arachis ipaensis
GTTATATAATTTAATAAATTTGATTAAATTATTATTTAATTATTTTTAAAACTTTAAATGAGACTTTTTATCATTTTCTTATATACTAATTTTTGAAGTATCTATGTATCATAGATGATGACGACAACATTAAAAAGTTGGAAGAAGAGAAAGAGGAGAATAAGAACGCTCAGACGACGACGTCGTTCTGGAGGCTGCTGGCACTGAACCTTCCGGAGTGGAAGCAAGCAGTTATGGGTTGCTTGAATGCGATGGTGTTCGGTGCAGTTCAACCGGTGTACACTTTGATTATGGGGTCGATGATGTTTGTGTATTTCGACAGCGATGATGAAGAGATGAGGAGGAAGACGAAGGAGTACTCGGTTTGCTTTGTGGGACTGTTTGTGTTGTCTTTGATTGTGAACATTGGGCAGCATTATAGCTTTGCATATATGGGAGAGTGCTTGACCAAAAGAATTAGAGAGACTATGTTTAAAAAGATACTCACCTTTGAAGTCTCCTGGTTTGATCGTCATGAAAATTCTACCGGTGCTATTTGCTCTAGGCTTGCCAACGATGCAAATGTGGTACGTTTTATTTTTTCACTTCCTCTTCGATAGTATCATTATTAAATAAAAAAAATATTATCTACATATATATGTTACATATATATTTCAATTTAGTAAATAAAAGACCTAATGGAAATATGTATTTTGAAATGTTTAAATTATAGAAAATTTGAAAATGTTTAAATAATGAAACTCTATATATACATGCTAGCTAGTTGCTACTTTCAGCATTTGTGGTTATAATAATTGAACTTCTCCTTTTAATGGTCGTTTTGTGGTTAAATCTGTATTTATCTTCGGTTATTATTGTGGCATTTATTTAGGTGAGGTCTTTAGTGGGAGATAGGATTGGTTTGGTGGTGCAGACAGTGTCAGCGGTAGTAACAGCTTGGACTTTGGGTTTGGTCATTGCATGGAGACTGGCTATTGTTATGATATGTGTTCAACCCCTTATGATTGCATGCTTCTATACAAAACGTGTCCTTATCAAGACTATGTCAAAAAAGGTAAATTAATATTATATCAAAATTAAATTCATCCTATTATTATATAATACTGTATCTTTTTC
>NC_029788.2:109640544-109647384 GCF_000816755.2 Arachis ipaensis
TACTTTTTTTAAAAGATATTATGAAAAAATAAAAGTAATTTTATATTTGAATATCTCATACAAAAAGATATTTTTATCTATCAATTATGTTTGAATATAACGATATAAAAGTACTTTTTATTTATTTATTATATAAAAATATCTTTTTTTAAAGAAAAAAGATCTTTTGAAAAAAAATATAAATTACAGTTTTTCAAAAACGATGTTTTTTTTCCTAATGCTTTTACTTTTACTACTAGAAATTTGTCAAATACGTTAAAAAAATTTAGATTAAAAAAAATATTTTTTATCAAGATAATAGCATCCAAACAAGCACTATCTAAAATAGTTTATGTGCATAAGTGAGAATTTTAATTCATAAATCATCGGACGATTTATGTTCTAATCTAAAACAAAATATCTTAAAATAATTTATCTAAATAAAAAAATAGTATATTTAATTTTAAGTTTATGAGAATCATGTAATATTGATTTTTTTTAAATTTATGACAAAAAAAAAACATATTAGTTGCTAAAATTTCTCTTATGATATTGTATTAATTAGTATTTGTTCCGTGAGCAACATTTAGGTTGCAAAGGCGCAAGAAGAAAGTAGCAAGGTTGCCGCTGAAGCCGTTTCAAACCTAAGAACTATCACAGCCTTCTCTTCTCAAAACCGAATCCTCAAAATGCTCGAAAATGCACAAGAAGGACCAAGACGCGAGAATATCCGGCAATCATTTTACGCCGGAATCGGCCTTGCATGTTCCCAAGGCATAACATCATGTGTTTGGGCTCTCAACTATTGGTACGGTGGCAAGCTCGTCGCCGACGGTTACATCACCACAAAGGCATTGTTTCAAAGCTTCATGATTATTGTGAGTACAGCAAGAGTCATTGCCGACGCCGGCAGCATGACCTCGGACCTCGCAAAAGGCGCTGACGCCGTGTGCTCCATTTTCGCCGTCTTAGACCGGACCACCAAGATAGCGGCCGACGACGAAAATGGTCACAACCCGGAACATGTAACAGGACAAATACAACTCCATGATGTGCATTTTGCTTACCCCACTAGGCCAAACGTGACTATCTTCAAATCCTTTTCAATGAAAATAGAAGCTGGAAAGTCAACGGCATTGATAGGTCAAAGTGGATCCGGAAAGTCAACGATTATAGGGCTAATTGCAAGGTTCTATGATCCGCTAAGAGGGTACGTGACAATTGATAATAGAGATGTAAAGTCCTATAATTTGAAACAATTAAGGAGGCACATTGCACTTGTGAGCCAAGAACCTACGTTGTTCAATGGGAGCATAAGAGAGAACATTGCTTATGGATCTAATAACGGTGATGATGATAATGAAGTTGATGAGTCAGAGATCATAGAAGCGTCAAAATTAGCCATGGCACATGATTTTATTACCGGATTGAAGGACGGTTATGACACATGGTGTGGTGAGAAGGGGTTACAGCTTTCAGGGGGTCAAAAGCAAAGGATAGCGATTGCAAGGGCTATATTGAAAAATCCAAGAGTGTTGTTATTGGATGAGGCAACTAGTGCCCTTGATATTCAATCGGAGAAAGTTGTTCAGGAAGCACTAGAGAGGGCTATGGTGGAGAGGACTAGCGTGATCGTCGCACATAGGATGTGTACCATAAAGAAATGTGATCTTATTGCTGTGTTGGAGAAGGGCATGGTTGTGGAAAGTGGGACCCACTCTTCTTTGTTGGCAAAAGGAACTGCTGGAGCTTATTGCAACTTTGTTAGGCTTCAGACTGGAACTAACTAGTGCGTCAAATTAATCAATCAGAAATGTTATAAGTTGTTGGACAAGTTTAGATTATGTGAGATCCACAACTTTCAACTTCGTTACTTGTATTTAAAAACGTCTAGTAACTTTTAAGTTATCTTAAAATAATATCCTTACTTACAATTTTAAAATTTGGACGTATAATTCCAGGTGTTATAATATTCTTCTTTCTGATCATTTTATTTGTTTTCTTCTATTAACATTGAAAAATCATCAGATGGGATGAAACCTAAAACTCTCAAAAATTTTACCAAGTGTTTGTCAAATATGAAAATTTCAAAAGTTAAAATACTTTTTAGTTCAAAAGATAATAAATATAAATTCAAAGTACCAAACAAATGTGTTTAAAATTTGACCAATCTGTTATTGAAAATCTACTCCGCTACATGCATTATTGATGTAAACTTTACCTATAAAAAGAAGTGATTTTTTCAACAGAAAGGCATCAAAATTTTTTTAATTTGGGCAAAAGAACTAACCCAATTCATCTCTTCTTTCGTATTATCTATTTTTTCTGTATCTCATATTTTTCATTTACTCCAACATTACCATTATCACACACAAACACTTGATTATTATTCACATAGTCACAACATATATTGGCTATTGAGTACGCATAAAAAATTATCTCTGATTTTGTCTATTTCATGGGATCGGAGGAGCCACTGCACATGATGTTGCTGTCTTCCGTGTCCTTGGTGTGTCACCAAAAGTTCTACATGAATGAACCACGGGGGTGGCAAGTCTTCATGGAGCTTTCATTCTTCCTCTCTCGGATCCCTCACCCTCTTCCTTCCCCTCTCTATGTCTCAATCCCTCATTCGTTCTCATTATCAAATTCTCCCTCCCCAAGTTAATTAGTAATGTATGTTTGACTTAAACTAAAAATAAGAGAGCACATACTCTTTGATATTTATTTATTTTTTACTTGGCAAGCATGATTAAAATAGAACAAGCTCACTACAGTAGTTCAAAACAACAACGCAGCAGTGCACGTTCTTATTTTTGCATTATTTATTTGTTTATTTTTAGAAATTATGAATAGCAAAAGAACCACATAACTTCAAAGATGATGTGAGAATCTTTAATAAGGTTAACTTACCAAAAATGTAATAACAATATCCAATGCAAAGTCAACAAGATTAGTATCTAAAGGCTTAAAGCAACGCTAAGGATTAGTTCAGGAAACTAATTAACATGTGTCTATGACAAACATAAGAGCTGTTGGGTGTTTTGGGCTCCCTTCTTATGTAGAGAAAAAATCTAAATGTTAGTATCCAAGTTCATGAATAGTTAAAGTGGTTGAGGTGAGTTAGGGTTGAGTGAGAGAGGTCTCATTTGCAAGAAGAACACCAAACACTAGAGAGAAGAGAAGAGAGAAAGTCATTTTTGCACATATACAAAGTTGTCTCTGTAAACTGGTCACTGCAGATTCGTTAACCGTTTGATCGGGCTCAAATTTGGACAGTGTGTTCCACACACCTGATTCTTTGTTTTCACCGTTCGGATCTTTAGTTCTATATCTGTAGCTGGGGATATTGGCCACGCACAAAAGCTTTATTTTTGCAGTATTTTCATCTTTTTGTTCTTATTTTGTAATCTTTGAAGTTTGGATTGTTTAGCCTGTTGTATGCACGTTTTGTGCAGTAATTTGTGACTCTCTTGTACCCTATTTTTCATCATAATGAAGCTATTTCTTGGTCTTGGTGACTCGTGCTTTTGAGGAGATTTTCCACGTTAAAAATTTTGGTGTGTTAGCTTGTCTTTAATTTTTTGTTTATGTAATTTTTCTGCTGCTATTGGGTATTATTGTGCTGCTGTTAATACTTGTTATGAGTGTGTATTATTGCTCCTCTAATTCTTGCAAGTAGAAAAATTGTGTGTTTTATTCGTATCAGTTGGCATCAGAGTTAAGTTTTGGGCATTTGGTTATAACTTGTTTGAAAAATGGAGGCAAATAATTCTACTAGGATGATAAGTTAGAATGGCACTAATTACCATCTATGGAAGGGTAAAATGAAGGATTTGTTGTTTGTCAAAAATCTACATTTATCTGTATTTTTTACACAAAAACCAAAATCTAAAATAGATGAAGAATGAGTGTTTAAACACCAACAAGTTTGTGATTTTATTAGGCAATGGGTGGATGATAATGTTTACAATCACATTGCTAACGAGACTCATGCTAGAGCTTTGTGGAATCAAATTGAATCTTCGTATCTTCCAAATCTGGCAATAATAAATTGTACTTGTTGAATATGTTGATGAATTTGAGATACAAGAAGGGGTCACAAGTATTAGATCACTTGAATGAATTTTAAGGGGTTCTGGATCAGTTGTAGAATGGGAATCAAGTTTGAATATGAGATTTAAGGATTGTAGTTGCTAAATACTCTATCAGATTCTTGGGAAGCATTTCGTATCTCTCTTACTAATTCTGCTCTGAATGGTAAAGTGAGCATGCAACTTGTTAAATGTGGCATTTTAAATGAAGAGATGAGAAGGAAGATGCAGAATTCTTCATCACACTCTGAAATGTTAGTCATTGAAACCAAGGGGAGAAATCAGAATAGAGGTCAAAAGGGTAGAGGTAAAAGCAGGAGCAAATCCAAGTCAAGATACAAGAATGTTGAGTGTCACTACTGTCACAAAATGGATCACATTAAAAAATATTGCTTTCTTTGAAAAAAGGAGAACAAAGGTAAGCAAGAAAAGAAGGATGATGGTGGTAATGATCATGTATCTTCTATTTCATATGATCTTCTTACTGTTGATATTGTTGATTATGAGTACAAGGTCAATCTTGTTTTTGATGATGAGTTCAGCTGGGTAATTGATAGTGGTACCTTAATACATATTACACCGAAGAAGGAGTTCTTCACTTCTTATACTCCAGGTAATTTTGGAGTGCTTAAGATGGGTAATGATGGCTTGGCCAAGATTATTGGTGTAGGAGATGTTTGTCTTGAGACTAATTATGGGAATGAAGCTGCTACTCAAAGATGTTAGACACGTTCCAGATGTTTGCTTGAATTTGGTTTCAGTTAAAATGCTTGATAACGAAGGCTTTGTAAATACTTTTGGCTTTGGACAATGGAAGTTTGCTAAAGGCAAGTTAGTGGTGGCTCGAGAAAAAGTTACTTTAAGTTTATATGTGATGCATGCCATGATTGCAAAAGGTAGTGTGAATGCGATTGAAAGTAAAGAAGTTTGTAGATTGTGGCACAGACGACTTGGTCATATTAGTGAAAAAGGACTTAATTATTTGGCTCGAAAGGATGCTCTTTTAGGTTTGAAGAATGCAGAGTTGGAGAAATATTCTCATTGCATGGCTGACAAATAAAGAAGATTATCCTTAAAAAAGCATCAACCTTCAAAAAAATTAGACTTCTTGGCGCATTGGTGCACTCCGATATTTGTGGTCCTTTGAAGGTACGGTCTTTTAGTGGAGTTATTTACTTTATTACTTTTATTGATAATCATTCAAGAAAGCTTTGGACTTATGCTTTGAAAACAAAGAACTAAGCTTTGGAAAAGTTCAAACAATTCCAAGCTTTCGTTGAGAGACAAACAGGTAAAAAGCTTAAATGTATTCGCTCTGATAATGGTGGTGAGTATTGTGGACCATTTGATGAGTATTGCAAGCAGCAAGGCATTAGACATGAAAAGACACCTCCTAAAACACCTTAGTTGAATGGTTTGGCAGAAAGGATGAATAGAACATTGATTGAAAGAGTTAGGTGTATGCTTACAGAAGCTAAGCTACCTAAAATCTTTTGGGGTGAAGTGCTACTTACAACGGCTGATAAATCACTATTTCATGGTTTATCTTGTGCTCAATTGAGTGGTTTTTATCAACTCTTTACCCACTTATTCATACTATTTGCATGGTTTTACATTTGCCTTCCTAATTATGTGCCTTGATTGAAAACATGCTTCTTTGACCTTAAGTTCCCTATGTTTAATCCTCTTTTATTACCATTAGATACCTTGATATGTGTGTTAAGTGATTTCAAAGATTACAGGGCAGGAATGGCTCAGAGGATGGAAAGGAAGCATGCAAAAGTGGAAGGAATACAAGAAGTTGGAGAAATTGCTAAGCTGTCCAGCCTGACCTCTTTGCACTCAAATGGCTATAACTTTAGCTACAGAAGATCCAAATGACGCGGTTTCAATTGCGATGGAAAGCTAACGTCTGGAGCTTCGATTTGATATATAATATGCCATAGTTGCCCTAACGATAGGTGACGCGACAGCGTGCTCCATGCGGACGTGTCGTAGTGGCGAAAAACCAGCGTGGCAGATTTCTTCTCCAGCGATTTCTGGGCTGTTTTTGACCCAGTTTGCTCCCTCCATACAAGAATAATAACCAATACTCAAACATTTAACCCCAAAACCTTCATTCCTCCCTTATACAATATACTGTTCATTTTATTTTATTATTATTATTTTAGAGAACCGTTCCATATTCTTAACCTTAAGGATAGGATCAATAGGAATAGTCCACACTTCTCTTAACCCAAAATTAGGGTGAACCAGTCGGAATTAATTTGTTTCCTTCCAATTCACCTGACTAATCGAACTAAGAGTTCAGGATCAGTTGAGTACACCTCTCTGATCACAATCTCGTTAGGATCAAGTTCGTCTTAGACGGTTAAAGTTAGTGAACGACTCAAACTATTGAGTTCATGATGGTTAATGAACTGGTTTCGGTTTTCCCTCTTTTTATAGATTTAATTTAATTTTCGTAGTTATATTTATTTCGTTTCGTTAGAATTTAGACTTTATGGAGTTTATTGTAATTAATTCTTTTAATATACATTGTACCTTCTCAAGTATTTAATTTAACCCTTTTATTTATTTTTATTTCTTGGACCCTAACTCTCAGTGAGGATTTTGATTCTCTTTAGGATTTAGGATTAGGATTCTCTCTCCTCTCTTGGAGAGAGAGATTTTTGATGTAGATGAGTATTTTAACACTTATACTTTCGAAAAAATACATACCTACGTAAGGGGGTGAAATATCGGAGATTAGACATAAAAGATCCGG
>NC_029788.2:109647409-109664612 GCF_000816755.2 Arachis ipaensis
GTAACTATACTTACAACGAGAGTTTACTATAACCTCTAAACCATCAATCTTCAGTTCTTCAAAATGGCGCCTCAAAATGGCGCCGTTGCCGGGGAATTGCAAACGTGTGCCTTATTATTGGTTATTGTAAATATTTAAAAAATTTTTATCATTCTTATTTTAAAAAAAATCAAATATTTTTTTTTAAATTATATCTTTTTCAAAATCTTTTTTTATCCTTTTTCAAAAATCATATCTTTTTCAAAATATTTTCTTTTTTATTAGTTTTTGTTTTTATTTTCTCCTACTACTATGAACTCTCACCCCTTTGGCTATGAGTCTGGTTACAATTATGTTGCAGGAAGAAGAAATTACAATGAGAACAGGCATCAATGTTGGAACAATCAAAGATGGGAGGAGCCACAAGGATTTGATCAACCCTCATGGCAACAACCACCTCCAATGGACTATCAACAACCACCACCATATGCCTATGAACCCTTTCCTCAACATGACTTTAGACCACCATACTCACAAGCCCCTTTCCACCATTCACCTCCATATGACCCTAACCAGAGAATCAAAAGAAGAGCAAAGCATGAAGGAAACACTAGAAACTTCGGTAGACAATGAGGAACATGGCTTTGTATTGGAACAAGTGGAGGAAGCCATAATAGTTGCAGAGGAAGAAGTGGTTGAAGACTTAGGAGATGCTGAACCTCCATGGGAAAGTCAGGTTATAAAACCTCCTTCCAAGGCAATTGAAATTGATGCTGAGGAGGGTGTACAACCTCCAATACATATCATGGTTAAGGACTTGGAAGAGGTTGATCAAGAGATGGAGATTCAAGAAGAAGAAGCACAACCTCCCATACCCTTGGTAAGTAATGAAAAAGAGATTGAATTGGAAGAAAGCTACCAAGAGGAAGAGGTTGATATTGAAGAAACTTGCAAAGAGGTGGAAGTTGTCAGAGAAGAGCACAAGGGAGTGGAGCTTGCAAATTCGTTAACAATACCTCCCCCTAAGTTGCCATCATCCTTCACAACATTCAAGTGGGTAAAATTCATATCCCTTAGCTTTCTAATCCCACTTGAATATGGGCTACTGGAGACGGATGGTCAACTTAGAGCTCTTTGTGGCATTAAGAGTAAGAGGAAGATGGTCAGTGGTAAGAATTGTCCTGCAAGGTTCATTATGGTTGGAAGCTTTAAGTTTAAACGCAAAGGTTGGTATAAAGCTCAACTGAATGGGTCTAGGAAGCTGTTTGGATGTCTCAGTGAGAATTCTGACTGTTCACCAACCAAGTGGAAAAATGATGATCAACAAGAAGATGGGTGCAAAAGCAAGATTTGGGACCCTGGAATTCATTCCAACAATCAACACTCTTGGGGCCTTGTCACTTGCTTTAACTTACTTGAAGGCTTTCTGCGCCTAGTTTGGGACCCCGGAGGCCATTGGAATCACAAAAATTGGTGGAGATTCCTGGATGAATACAAGCATAAGCCACCATAATAGGGAGCTCACCAAATGTCCAACTTAAGGACTCTAACTAAAAGTGCTAGGTGGGAGACAACCCACCATGGTATGATCGTTCTTTTTTTCATTTTTATTTAGTTTTATTTGTTTTTGAGTTTCATTTTATTTTATTATATTGAACCTGGAGTTTTGCATCACATTCATATTAACACTGCATTCTGCATTTTTTTTTCAGATTATAAAAAAAAAAATCACGCGACGCGACCGCCTCATTGACGCGTCCGCGTCGCAGGTGTTGGGAGAGAACAATTAAAATGAACAAAGAGTCACGCGAGAGCGTGGCTGGAGGCGTGCCAATGGCACAAATCATCCCACGCGACCGCGTCACTGACGCGTCTGTGTCGAGTGAGAATACTGGCCTCCCACGCGACCGCGTCACTCACGCGGCTGCGTGACCAGGATTTCGATGTAAAAAGGTGCACAACCGAAAGTTGTGCTAGAGTGGTGCAGGACTGGCGCTGGACGCGCAGTCCCTCTCACGCGAACGCGTGACCGACGCGACCGCGTCATATCCTTCTGAAAGGCCACTCACGCGATCGCATGCCCCACGCGATCGCGTCACCCAAAATTTGGCACTAATATGATTTTGAACAGAGAGTTGTGCGAGTGCGAGGCTACCCTCGCGCCATTAGCCTAAAACGGGTCACGCGACCGCGTGACCGACACGACCGCGTCAATTAGTTCAGCGCAAGTCACGCGACCGCGTGCCCCACGCGACCGTGTTGCTTGCGCCGCACAGCTTATCCTAATTTGCCAAATATATCTTATCTTTTCTTCTCCAATCTTAATTTTTTCCTTACCTCCTTTCTTACTTACTTCTTCTTCCCTTCTTTCCCTTCTCATTCTTATTATCTTTTATTTTATTTTATTTTATTTACATACTTTCATTCATTGCATTTTAATTTTGTGCATGTTTTTATTTTTTTCATTGGTGTTAAATATTTTCTTATTCAACTGTTACATCTTTTCTTGAATTACTTTGGTGCTTAGTGACTTGTTTTACACTGTGGAATGATATTAATTATCTGCAAATGCCAATCTTTTATGATACTTGCAGTTCATTTGTATTGACATGAACTTATATTGATATTTTCATTACCCACACTCCTCCCCTTTGTTGCAAATTTTGCACCACTGGTATGCCATGGCTTCTATTGTTTTCTCACTTGCATGTTGTAGCTACCATGTACTTGAGACCCTTATCATTTGGCATTAACCCAACCATACTTCATTTATTTTCTTATCTTTATTATTGGGTTACCTTTCTTCCCTTTTTATTTCAGGATGGCCACCAGGAAGAGAACTGGAAGACGTTTACATGGGAGAGACAAACAAGTTCCTACGCACATTCCTTGATGAGAAAAGCATCAGTTGAAGCAACCCGTCCACTTGCACGTCTTAGCATGCACCGAGGACGGTGCAATCTTTAAGTGTGGGGAGGTCGATACCGATCTCCATGGGTTAGTATTTCCTTCTTAAACACCAATGCTTTATTTTCCTTGTTAGTTGTTGCATTTGCATGTTTGATTGCATATTTGTTTGATTTTTTGCATATTTTACCACTTGGTTAAAGTAATATTTTCTTTTTCAAGAAACCTTTTAGAGCATTTCACTAATTTGAATAAAATTTAATGTTACACTTGTTTGAAGAAATATTATACTGGAACATGGTTTAGAGCTTGAACACACAAAACCTGTGAGATTTTTGAGCCTATTTGAATTGGTTGCATTTTATCAACTAATATTCTGTTTTAGTGTGTATTTTTCTCTCTAAAATTGTGATCTTTGTCTTGCTTAATTCTATATTTCCATGGTTTGATGTATGCATGAACCTATATGATTGAGGCCTTTGTTTCACTTAGCTTACATACCCATATGGCCTTAACCTTTTCATTATCCATTGCAAACCAATTTTGAGCCTATTTTACCTCTTTGTTCTTTACTTTAGCACATCATTAACTCTAAGCGAAAAAAAATAAATAAATAATGTCCTTAATGTGAATCCTTGGTTAGCTTAGACTAATGAGAGTGCTCATGAATTAAGTGTGGGAAAAAGTGGGATTGAAAACATTTGGTTTGAGAATTGAGTATGTTAGAATTTTCTGAAAATGTGAAAGAATTATTTAGGACATGTTCATGCATTCAATAATTTAATCATATGCATTGAAAAAAAAATAATAGAAGAAAAAAATATAATAAAAAAATGAAAAAAAAAGAAAAAGAAGAAAAAAATTAAGTAAAAGGGGACAAAATGCCCCAAAGTAAGTAGTGAAAGCAATGCATATATACTGTACTTGAAATTAGAATGCATGAATATGTGGAAAACATGGTTAATGGACAGTTAGGTTTTGTATTTTGATTACATGGATTGTTTAAGTTAGGTGGAAAGTTTAAGTTAATTAATGATTCAGATTTTAGTCCACTTGGCCAAATACAATCCTACCTTGACCCTAACCCCATTACAACCCTTAAAAGACCTCTTGATATGTGTGTCTGTGCATTAAATTTATGTTGATTGTTAGATGAAGAGCAAGCCTTAGAAAGCAAGGATAGTAGGGAATTGAGAGAATCAAACCTTAAACACATGAGTGATTAGAGTGTATACACTTCCAGTGAGGATTCGATGCTCGATTCTTTGTTCCCGGCTTTCATGAGCTATTTTCTTCTTGCAAGTCTATTTGTACTTCATTTTCATGATTTGAATTAGTGAAATCCAGTTCATATTTCTTCTTGAAAGATTTGTTTACTTTTAACTAAGTAGGTGGAAACATTTTGCATGTAGTTGCATTCATATAGATAGGTTGCATTTCATATTAATCTACCATTCCTCTTCATCTTTATAGTTTCTCTTGAGCTTAGCATGAGGACATGCTAATGTTTAAGTGTGGGGAGGTTGATAAACCACTATTTCATGGTTTATCTTGTGCTCAATTGAGTGGTTTTTATCAACTCTTTACCCACTTATTCATACTATTTGTATGGTTTTACATTTGCCTTCCTAATTATGTGCTTTGATTGAAAACATGCTTCTTTGACCTTAAGTTCCCTATGTTTAATCCTCTCTTATTACCATTAGATGCCTTGATATGTGTGTTAAGTGATTTCAGAGATTACAGGGCAGGAATGGCTCAGAGGATGGAAAGGAAGCATGCAAAAGTGGAAGGAATACAAGAAGTTGGAGAAATTGCTAAGCTGTTCAGCCTGACCTCTTCGCACTCAAACGGCTATAACTTTAGCTACAGAGGTCCAAACGACGCGGTTTCAGTTGCGTTGGAAAGCTAACGTCTGGAGATTTGATTTGATATATAATATGCCATAGTTGCCCTGACGCTAGGTGACGCGACAGCGTGCTCCATGCGGACGTGTCGTAGTGGCGAAAAACCAGCGTGGCAGATTTCTTCTCCAGCGATTTCTGGGCTGTTTTTGACCCAGTTTGCGGCCCAGAAAACACAAATTAGAGAGATTTTATTATTATTATTTTATTTTACTTGTCATATAACATATTCCCTCCTTACTTCCAAAACCCCAATTTACAAACTCATAACCAATAATAAGAACATACCTCCCTGCAATTCCTTGAAAAGACGACCCGAGGTTTAAATACCCGGTTATCAATTTTAAAGGGGTTTGTTACTTGTGACAACCAAAACTTTTGTAAGAAAGGTTGATTGCTTGGTTTAGTAACTATACTTACAACGAGAGTTTACTATAACCTCTAAACCATCAATCTTCAGTTCTTCAATGGCTCATGTGATTAATCTGAGTCCTACAATTGCTTTGGACAATAATGTTCCGGATCATGTTTGGTCGGGCAAAGATGTCTCGTATGGTCACTTGAGAGTATTTGGATACAAATCATTTGTTCATGTTCCGAAGGATAAAAGGTCAAAGTTGAATGTGAAGACAAGGCAATGCATTTTTATTGGGTATGGTCAAGATGAGTTTGGTTACAGGCTTTATGATCCGGTTGAAAAGAAGCTTGTAAGAAGCCGTGATGTAGAGTTTATTGAAGACCAGACTATTGAAGACATTGATAAGACAGAGCAGATTCAATCACAAGAGAGCAGTGACTTGACTGATGTAGATCCAGTTCAGTCGCCTCCTTCACCAGAACTAGTAGAGAATCAAGATCAAGAGCATATGCAACAAAATGAGCCTTTGGTTCCTGATGACCAAGAGATGGAAGATTCGATTGATGCTCCAGTTGATGATGATGCTGATAATCAACCTGAGCTACCTGAAGATCCACCAGGTTTTCATCCTAGGAGGTCTACTAGAGAGCGATGACCTTCAACGAGGTATTCTTCTAATGAGTATGTGATATTTACTGATGGATATATGACCTTGACTGATGGGAGCGAACCTGAATGTTATGCGGAAGCTATGGAAGGTGACGACACTAAGAAATGATTTGATGCAAGATGAAATAAAATTCTTGCATGATAATCAAACATTTGAGCTTGTGAAGTTGCCAAAACGGAAGAAAGCTTTACAGAACAGGTGGGTTTATAAGTTGAAGCATGAAGAAAATTCTGAGTGTCCAAGGTACAAGGCTAGATTAGTGGTCAAGGACTATAGACAGAAAAAGGGAGTTGAATATAATGAAATCTTCTCACTGGTTGTGAGAAGATCTTCTATTAGGAATGTTTTGAGTTTGGCTGCAACTCTTGATTTAGAGATAGAGCAGATCGATGTGAAAACTGCTTTCCTTCATGTTGATCTTAAGGATGAAATTTACATAGAACAACCTGAAGGTTTCATGGTAAAAGAAAAAAAAAGGATCATATTTGCAAACTGAAGAAGAGCTTGTATGGCTTGAAGCAAGCTCCAAGACAATGGTACAAGAAGTTCGAGTCTGTTATGGCAGAACAAAGTTACAAGAAGACTACTTTTGATCATTGTGTATTTGTTAAACAGTTTGCTAGTAATGATTTTATTATCCTTTTGATATATGTTGATGACATGCTTATTGTTGGTCAGAATGCTTCTAAGATTGATATGTTGAAGAAGCAACTTGCGATGTCATTTGCAATGAAGGACCTTGAACCGGCAAAAGAGATTCTTGGTATAAGAATCGATCGTGATAGAAAAGAGAAGAAACTTTGGTTGTCACAGGAGAAATACATAGAAACAAGGTTGCACAGATTTCAAATGAAGAAAGCAAAGGCCGTTAGTACTCCTCATGCTACACACTTCAAATTAAGTTGCAAGCAAAGTCCATCAAGTGATGAAGAGAAGAAAGTTCCATATGCATCAGCTGTGGGTAGTTTAATGTATGCTATGGTGTGCACAAGACTGGATATAGCTCATGTTGTTGGTTGTGTTAGCCATTTTGTTTCAAACCCAGGAAGAGAGCATTAGAATGTTGTAAAATGGAAAATGAGATAAATTCGTGGTACTTCTAGCATGAAGTTGTGCTATGAAAGTGATAGGCCTATTCTAGTTGGTTACTCTGACTCAGACATGGCAAGAGATATTGACTCTAGAAAGTCCATTTCAGGCTTCTTGATGAACTTTGTGGGTAGAGCTGTGTCTTGGCAATCTAGATTGCAAAAATATGTTGCTTTGTCTACTACCGAGGCCCTAGTTTATTGCCATTACCGAAGCGTGCAAGGAGATGCTTTAGATGAAGAAATTCTTAAAGGAACTCGGGTTTACTCAAGAGAGGTATGTGTTGTTTTGTGATAGTCAAAGTGATATACATCTTGGTAAAACTCTACTTTTCATTCTCGATCCAAACATATTGATGTGAGGTATCATTAGATACGTGATATTCTGGATGCTGAGTTATTAGAAATTGAAAAGGTTCATACTGATGAGAATGGTTCTGATATGATGACCAAGGCATTACCAAGATGGAAGTTTGAAGTTTGTTGCTTAATCGCCGGAGTGGCGGTTACCTCCACATAGTCGTGAGGGAGAGATTTGTTGGGTATTTTGGGCTCCCTTCCTATGTGAAGAAAAAGCCCAAATGTTAGTATCCAAGTTCATGAATAGTTGAAGTGGCTAAGGTTAGTTAGGGTTGAGTGATAGATGTCTCATTTGCAAGAGAACACTAGAGAGAAGAGAAGAGAGAAAGTCATTTTCACACATATACAAAGCTGTCTCTGTAAATTGGTCGCTGCAGATTCGTTAACTGTTGGATCGAGCTCAAATTTGGATAGTGTATTCCACACACCTGGTTCTTTATTTTTACCGTTCGAATATTTTATTCAATATCTATAGCTGGAGATATTGGCCACACACAGAAGCTCTATTTTTGTGGTATTTTCATCTTCTTGTTCTTATTTTGTAAGCTTTGAAACTTGGGTTGTTTGGCCTGTTGTATGCACATTTTGTGCAGTAATTTGTGACTCTCTTATACCCTATTTTTCATCACAGTGAAGCTATTTCCTGGTTATGGTGACTCGTGATTTTTACTTCTCTCATTGAGGAGGTTTTTCACGTTAAAAATCTTGGTGTGTTAGCTTGTCTCTAATTTCTGGTTTATGTGATTTTTTCGCTGCTATTGGGTATTCTTGCTCTGTTGTTAATACTTGTTGTGAGTGGGTATTGTTTCTCCTCTAATTCTTGCAAGTAGAGAATTGTGTGTTTTATTCCTATCAAAAGCTCTATATGAACCCATTATTATCAAGGTTTTGAAAATTAAATCAGTAAATGAATTGGTCAAACCACTGATTTAAAAGTTTAGTAGTTCAATCGTAATCAAATCGTAATTGAATTGAATTATAAGGAAATATTTCCAGTGACCAAGTTTATAGTGGCTAAGAGTGGTTAAGATTTGATTGACCTATAAGTACATAACATGTGGAGAGCTGGTTACATGTTTTTAGTGAGATTGATGTGCAATAAATATTAGTGATTACCACATGACAAAGAAGGAAATGAATTAACCAAAACTATGTATATTGTGTGGGCTTTCTATCTGAAGGAAAAAAATTCTATTAGTATTTTTTGAGTGGATAACACCCAAAACTCCAATAATTAAGCACGAGTGTGAAAATCCATTATAATGTTGCGTCAATAAGAACTTTAGAATTGTTAATGAATGACAGTAATTCGAGAAAAAAAAAGAACAAAATCTATCATGTGACATTTTTGTAAATTCCTACTATTAATGTATTTGTGGCATGAATTATATGAGAGTATAAATTTAGAAAGTGTTTAAATTTTATAACAAAATATTATTATTTTTAATAAAAATAACTATTAAACATTATTATTATTATTATTATTATTATTATTATTATTATTATTATTATTATTATTAAAAGAGAAATTATTGGGATTAACAATTTTTAGTATTTTTGGTCATTTTTTGAGCAACATAAATATTAAATTATATTTAACAGATAAATTTTATTAATTCATGTGTATAAATTTTGAAAAATTTGAGTGAAAATAACAATTTTTAGTATTTTTAGCCATCTTTTGACTAGCATAAATACTAAATTATCTTTAATAGATAAATTTTATTAATTCACGTGTAAAAATTCTGAAAAATTTGGACGTAAACGATAATAATTCATATGTGTAAAATTTTGATAAATAAAGGTGCAAATTATATGCTTATTGTGTGCAAAACCTATATAAATATGGGTGCAAATTATTACTAACAAAGTACTAGCCAAAAATAATAATAATTGTTGACCATGTAGCATTGCTCTTATTAAAAGTCTTCATAATACGTTTTATTAATAATATTTATTTTTTCACTTTGGATATATATTATGTTGGTATTCGTAAATCTTAAATTCATAGTAATGCATAGGGTAATTTACTTAAATAAACTAGTTGAAAATCAATAATACTAGATGGTCTTAAAACTGAATGTACTATAATTTATAATTTCTAAAGACATAAAAAATTATAATATCTAAATTCACAAATATTAAAGTCTTTATAATTATAAATACGTAATAAACATAATCATAAACCAAATTTTTTGAAACAAAATAATAAAAGTAACATTGTCTAAAGTAAAATAAATATTGTCCAAAATATATAATTAAACATCTACAAGTTTAGAACATAATAAATCAGACATAAAACATAATCCAAAATACTAAATTAGAACATCTTTAAAAAAGTCCTAAGGCCGGCGGGGAAGCTCGCCTCGCCCCGCCCCGCCAAAACCCACGGTTTAAGCGGTGCGGGTTAGGCAGACTTTTGATGTGTGACGGTCTCAATTTTTCAACCCGACCCGCCTTTTTTAATGGGTTACGCGAGCTGACTCGGCGGGTTAAGACCCGTTTGCCACCCCTAGTAGCGATTGATTAGAGCTTTGGCCGCTCTTTTTCTTAAAGCACGACCAAAAGGGGCCAATGGCCATGTTTTATGAGGGTGGCAATTGATTAGTGTAAGACCCAGTTAATTAACGGCTAATTAACCCATAAATGAGAATTTATTCTAGAAAGCCAAAAATGTTATTTTTATGGCTAAATGTGATAGAGGAGATTGAGACGAGAATTTCGGTACCAATTTTATAGAAATCATCTGTTTAGAAATGAAATTGGATCCGGGATGTCCGTGCCGTTCGAAGAACGGGTGAAAAATGATTTAAAATGAGAGAGTTATGACCGTCGGAAGATTGGGGACTTGTCGGGTTGGCTCTATAACCGACAGATGATATCATCAGCCACTAGGGACAGGCATGCATCATAAGCATACTACATGAATTGTTTGAGATTGCCTATTTGACTGCATATTACTTGCTAATTGCCTAAATGCCTTATCTGTTCCTATTTGTAAATCTCTTGTCTGATATAACTGTGTTTGCTATATTATACTCCTGCTGGTGGTTGGGAGGTCTGGAGGAATTGGAAAGGGAAGTATTAGTTAGACTGAAGAATCTTTAGTCAGTTGCCACTTACGGTTTAGCTTGTTTATAAGCTTTAATATTATCTGGAGGAAGTTCTAGGATTGCCTTCGGCTTTCCTCTATTATTATGTATTATATATGTGGAAGATGTTACCGTGCTGGGGACCTCTGGTTCTCACCCATGCGGATTTTGTGGTTTTCAGATGCAGGACGCGAGGTTTCTCGTTGAGGCATGCTGGAGACTTCTGAATTAGCGAAGATCCTTTGTTCTTGGGACTCTGTTTGGTTTATATATCTTGTTTAGATACTTTTATCTCCATTAAATAATACAAACTGTGATGACTCCTTCTAGAGGGGATTTTGGAGAATAGGTTGTATGTATTTGTGTCCCTTTGGGTTTCCTTTGGGGTTTCCTTATTTTATTATATGTATATATTATTATGCTCGGACCGGTTATCTTCGCAGCCGGATTTTGAGTCTTGGTATTCCCGTTTTTGACACTCCTTATATATATGATCTTGCGTTAGCTTATCCTTTGCTCGTTACGTTATCGATCGGAGTGTTGCGCGTTCGAGTTACGGTTTTTGTTTACCCCTTTTCCTACAAAGGCTCCTAGCTATAATCAATTATTCATACTACTATACGTACTAAATTTTTGTTTTAGAGGTCGTAATACCTTGCCATCTCTGAATTATGACTTAAGCATAAGACTCTGTATGGTAGGGTGTTACAATTAGCGTTTTGGCCACGCTTTTTCTTGTTACTAATGAGGGCCAGACACTCTTCTCTTATCAGTTCAGATAAGTGCTGTCTAGTTTGACTCAACTGTGCCTCTATAGTTCTGTTAGAGGCTCGGGCTTCTTGCAGCATTTCTTGAAATTTCAACATTTGTTGTGCAAGGGAGTATAGTTACTGGGTTAATGACTTACTTTGCTCAGGAGGGTCTGACTCAGTGGACACTGTCTTAACCTCTCCTTTTATTGGAGTCTCATTAGATGAGTACAGATGCTGATTGTTGAAAACTGTCTCAATGAGCGTGTGAGCTTCCTCAATTGTCTTTTTCATGTGGATTGAACCACTAGCAGAATGGTCTAAGGACATCTTAGCCATATCTGTGAGTCCGTAATAGAAGATGTCTAACTTTACCCATTTTGAAATTATTTTAGTAGGGCATTTCCGTAGCATCATCTTGTACCTCACCCAAGCATCATAAAGGGATTAATTATCTCCTTGTTTGAAGCCTTGAATATCCAGTCTTAGCTGGGTTAGCTTTTTGGGGAAAAGTATTGATTCAAAAACTTTTCCACCAGCTGACTCCATGTTTTCAAACTTGATATGGGTTGACTATCCAACCACCTCTTTGCTTGGCCTTTCACAGTAAATGAAAAGAGCAACAACTTGTAGACTTCTTGGTCTACTCCATTAGTGTACACTGTGTCAGCATATTGCAGAAAATCTGCAAGGAATTCTACGGGCTCCTCTTGAGAAAGTCCCTGAAACTGGCAGTTCTGCTGCACTGGAGTGATTAACTGTGGGTTGAGCTCAAAATGAGCTACTCCAATAGGAGGTATGCTAATGCTGCTTCTATAGAAGTCAGAAGTGAGGACTGTATAAGACCCCAAGGTTCTTCTTGATTGTGCTTCTTCCTCACGATCCATAGTGGTTCTAGTGTTCCTGTACAAACAAGAGACAATAAAAAGTGGGAGTCTCTATGTCACAATCTAGAGAACTCCAGTGAGATACTCAGAAAGAAACAGGAATTAAAATAATCTTTTTTTAAAATAGATAATTAAAATAAAAACTAATTCGAAAATAAAAAAATAATTAAGAAATTTCAAAAAAAAATAAGAAAAGGAAAGATTAAGAAAAGATATGATAACCAATTAACTAACAAGATCTAAACTCAAAGAGGGGATTTTCGAAAAAGAAGAAAGAGAAAGTAGTTAGGAAGTTTTGAAAAAGAGAAAGGAGAATAAAAGATAAAACAAGTAACTAACTAATTAACAAGATTTGAAAACAAAATAAAAGATTTGATTTTGAAATTACAAGGAGAAAGTTTAAAAGAAGATTTATTCAAAGATTTGAAATTTGAATTTTTAAAAAGAATTGAAAGATAAGATAAGATTTGATTTTAAAAATTTAAAGTTGGAAAGAGGAAGTCAAACAAAGAAAGATAAGATTTGAAAGATTTGATTTTAAAATTTGAAATTTAAAAATTTTGAATTTTGAAATTTGAATTTTAAATTTTGAATTTTGAAAATTGAATTTGAATTAGGATAAGATAAGATTTTGAATTTAAAGAAAAAGATAAGATAAAGATTTGAAAAGATAACAAGAAAGTCAAAATTTGAATTTTAAATTTTTGAAATTTGAAAAATAAAAAAAGACACCAAACTTAAAATTTTTTGAAATTAAAAACACAATTTTGAAATTTTGACAAAAAAAAACACTAAAAGACACAAAATTTAAAATTTTTAAGATCAAACTAAGAAAAATACCAAGAACAATTTGAACACAATGAAGAACACTCAAGAATACTTTTTGAAAATCTAAGAAAAGAAAAACACAAAAAGACACCAAACTTAAAATTTAAAAAGCCAAGGCACTAATTTTTTGAAATTTGCAAAGAAAAACACCAAGATACCAAACTTAAAATTTTTAAAATCAACCGAGAAAATTCACTAAGAACAATTTGAATATGAAGAAGGGAAAATAAGAACACCTTCAAAAATTTAAAGAAAAAGATAAAAACAGAGGGGACACCAAACTTAAAACTGACACAAGACTCAAACAAAAGACAAAGATTACAAAAGAAAAGAAAAGATTTTGAAAAATTTTTGAAAAAGAAAACAAGAAATAGGTAAGACTCAAAGTAAGAAAATCAAAAGAAAATACATAGCCAAAAATAGAAAAGGTTTTGAAAATTTTTTGAAAAGAAAACAAAAGACACAAACAAAAGAGCAAATAAACCATAAATAATACCTAATCTAAGCAACAAGATAATCCGGTTGTTTGTCAAATCCGAACAATCCCCGGCAACGGCGCCAAAAACTTGGTGCGTGAAACTGGCTCCGCACGTTTCACACAGATAGACCAGCAAGTATACCGGGTCGTCCAAGTAATACCTCAGGTGAGTGAGGGTCGATCCCACGGAGATTGTTGGTTTGATCAAGCAGTAGTTACCTTGCAGATATTAGTTAGGCGGATAAAAATTATAGTTTGTCATAGAAAACGCATAAAACATAATAAATAAATAAAACGTTACTAGATAGGTGGGAATTCAATGGTGTGAGAACGGTTGAGGCTTCAGAGATGCTTTGTCTTTCCAGATTAACTTTTCTTACTGTCCACTTCAATAACTTTCTAATTCCTTCAATGGCAGCCGTAAGTGATTAATTCATGTCCTCTCATCAAGTTAACCTCCTCCACTGTAGCAATCCACCATGTTGCAAGTGACTCATGTCCTCTCATCAAGCCACCTCTAGGTTTCTCACTGTAGCAGAAGATGAAGCTCTAAGCAATCCACTCCCCTTCATGATCCTACTCAAGGTGTCACAGACAAGGCAGATTTTCTAGTTCAGGGAATGCTGCTTCTCAGACTCTAGCCTTAGCGCCACAGAGACCTCACTTACCCATGGTCAACGGAATTTCATGTCACATATCCAAAGTTGCCCAGGTACTCTATTGGAATCCGCAATGCAATCTTTAGCTTTGGTTCAACGCTATCCGGTTCAGGACTCGCACGGAACCCATGTCTTAAGGGTGATTGTCACGGGTCACCCTCAATTCATGAGATGAAGAATGAGAAGGCATAAGAGAATAGAATCAGACATATTGAACTAGAACAGTAATATTATTAATTCATGAAACTCAGTAGAGCTTCTGACCTTAACCTTAGGAGGTTAGTGACTCATAATATTCGAAAATACAAAATGGGGGAGGGAGAAGATCCTAAGTTAGGGTGATCTCCTCCTATATATACTAATATGCTAACTAAGAATTACAAAAATAAGATAAACTAAGTTGATAGTGCGAAAATCCACTTCTGGAGACTACTTAGTGAGTGTTTGGGCTGAGTTTGAGTGAAATCCACGAGCTAGTACCCTTTAAGGGCATTGAACGCCACCCTTGGGCTCCCTTTTGGGCGTTGAACGCCAGGAATGGGACTGGTGGCTGGCGTTAAACGCCAGTTTTGGGCCTTTATTTCCAAAGCAAAGTATGGACTATTATATATTTCTGGAAAGCCCTGGATGTTAGCTTTCAATAGCCATTAAGAGCGCGCCATTTAGACTTCTTTATCTCCAGAAAAGCTTCTTTGAGTGCACAGAGGTCAGATCCTGACAACATCTGCAATCCTTTCTCTGTCTCTGAATCAGACTTTTGCTCAAGGTCCTCAATTTTAGCTAGAAAATACCTGAAATCAACATAAAACACACAAACTCAAAGTAGAATAAAAAAATGTGAATTTTGCACTAAAACCTATGAAAACATAATAAAACTTAAACAAAACATAATGAAAACTATATAAAAATGATGCCAAAAAGCGTATAAAATATCTGCTCATCAGGCAGCAATGCCTTCTCTTGTTCCTCTTCTTTCTGAACTCTGTCAAATTCCACTTGAATGCTACCTGTAATCAATAGAATGCAACAACAACTCAAAGTAGCATCTACTAGGATAAAGTTCACTGAAATCCCCTAACAAATCAAGGGAATACTCCATAAATAATATAGAAAAGACACTAATGATGCTCACGCATAACTTGGTGTGCATATTTCAAACCACAACTTACCGGCAAGTGCATCGGATCGTACCAACTAATAAATTCCGGTGAGTGAGTGTCGATCCCATGAGGATTAATGGAATAAGCAAGCAATGGTTGATTAATTGTTCTAGTTAGACAAGTTGAAATGAGAGTTTTGAAGATCAAATAGCATAAAAGACAATGACTTAGGAAAAGCAAACAGTGAATAGTTGAGAAAATAGGATAAGAATGGAGTTAAAACTTTGGAGATGTTTAAATTTTCAGATTAACATTCAAAGTCAACTGTAAAACCCAAAACTTTTGAAAAGCCTTATTCTAAATTGATTTCAATTTATTTATTCATTAAAGACTTTAATTTTAGAAATTATTTAATTAAAGCTAATTAAATCAAGTTTTGTTAATTAAATTAGAATTTTTCTCTAATTTTATAATTGTTGGATAATTTTCTATATTTGAACTATAAAATTTAGTAATTTTAAAATAATAAGAATTTTGTATAAATTGATTTAAAGAATTGAGATTTTGGAATTTGATATACTTTAATTTTTATGAATAAAAAATTAATTATATTATCTCTAATTATTGAATTAGAGTCTTTATTTAAAAATAATTTATAAATTGATAAATAATTAAATAGTATTTTTATAAATATTATTAATGGATTAAAAATTAGTTTTTGATTTTCAATTACACCTAACACCCTAATTCTAAATCCCTAATCAGAAAATCCAACTTCCCTTTCCCAGCCGCCATTACTCCTTCCTCTTTCTGAAACACCAACACAACCTCACCCTCTCTCAATGTAAAAAACACACACGCACACTGAGGGAATCCGAGAGAGAAGGAGCGCACCGGTAGAGGGAGAAGCTCACGCCATCCTCGTGAACCGCCGCTGCCTCGCGCCGTGAATCCCGTCGCCCCTACTGCAGCTGTCTGCGCCGTCGTCCTTGTCACGAAGCCAGCGCCGCCGAGCCAAGCGCCTCGAATCACTGCGGCTGTGCCGTCACAGATGAGGAGAAAGGCGACAGAGGGAGAGAGAGAGTCCGCGGTGGAGAAAGAGAAAGCGCGCTCGCGAGGGATGTCGAAGCTGTGCTCCACCGCTATGCTGCGCGAGGTTGCCGCCGTCGCCTCAAGGCTCGTGATGAGCGGATAATTTATACGCTTTTTGACATTGTTTTTAGTATGTTTTTAGTAGGATCTAGTTACTTTTAGGGATGTTTTTAATAGATTTTGTGTTAAATTCACATTTCTGGACTTTACTATGAGTTTGTGTGTTTTTCTGTGATTTCAGGTATTTTCTGGCTGAAATTGAGGGACTTGAGCAGAAATCAGATTCAGAGGTTGAAAAAGGACTGCTGATGCTGTTGGATTCTGACCTCCCTGCACGCAAAGTGGATTTTCTGGAGCTACAGAACTCGAAATGGCGCGCTTCCAATTGCGTTGGAAAGTAGACATATTTTTCAAAAACCTTTCAAAAATTCCTCACTTGTTTTCGAAAAAAAAAAAAGTTTTCAAAAAAAAAAATGTTTTCAAAAATAAATTATTCTATGGCTTCAGAATTTTTAAGAATGAATTCTAGTGTTTCATGAAGCATGTTGAAGCCTGGCTGGCTGTAAAGCCATGTCTCAATCCTTATACTCAAGAGAAAAGCTTCTTTATCTTTCTTAGCCAATTGACTGTTGAATGTAAGGAATGTCAGGCGTGTCATGTCTGAGTTACATACTAAAGCTTGTGGGAGCAAATCAACACCTCCCTAGGAGAATTAAGTTCCAACATGGGACAATTAAGGGTGGAACATCAGGAGCACTCCATCATCCTTCATGAAATCAGAGAAGATCTAAAAGCAATGAAGGAGGAGCAGCAAAGACAAGGAAGAGACATACAAGAGCTCAAGGACATCACTAAGGTGGACTCATTCCTTGTTCTTACTTTCTCTGTTTTTTTCTTTTTATATGTTATGTGCTTATCCATGTTTGTGTCTTCATTACATGATCATTAGTAGTTAGTAATTCTGTCTTAAAGTTATAAATGTCCTATGAATCCATCACCTCTCTTAAATAAAAAATGTTTTAATTCAAAAGAACAAGAAGTACATGAGTTTC
>NC_029788.2:109664623-109688026 GCF_000816755.2 Arachis ipaensis
AATCTCCATTCGCTTATCTGAAATTCCTACCAATGATTTACATAAGTATTTCTATCCCTATTCTATTAATTAATATTCAAAAACCACATAACTGTTTTATATCCGCCTGACTGAGATTTGCAAGGTGACCATAGCTTGCTTCATACCAACAATCTCCGTGCTGGTCTGAGCTAAGAAGAAACGCATGGAGAGGTGGTGAACGAAGCCATCGCAGGAACCGCCGTCTAGAAAGGGTTCAGGTCGCCATTGATGGGGCTAGCCGGAACTGTTCCGAGGTTTTTGCCGTTGATTCTGATTTTGTTCTGTTTCGGTTGAAGCCGTTGCTGCCTCTAGTCGCCGGAAAACCACCACTACTCCTTCTACCCCGCCCCTGTTTCGTTAGGGTTTGCTACTTTTCATGGTGAAACTGAACTTGTTTTGCCTCCTTCACCATGTCAGTTGGTTTTAGTTTCACCTAATATCCATTTCATGTTATTTTTAATTTGTCAGAATAAACTGTTACTGTTAGGTGTTGATGTTGCTGCTGTTACTACTGCTGGTTCTAATGCCATTGCTGCTGTTGCTGTTAATATAGAATAAGTGGGTTTGTCGCCTTTGCCTTCTTGGTAAGCATTTTTACTTCCAAAACTTTTGAAATCAATATTCCAATATAAGTTATTAGAGGCTCTGAGCTGTTAGTATTGTAGGATTGAGTTCCGATGATTTTATATTAAAGTTAAGGTTGTTGTTGGACCATCAGAGTTTCTGACCGCTGTCGGAGCTGCTGCCGGATCAGCTCGGGATTGCGGCTATTCCATTTTGCTCTTACTGTAGGTATATCTTATTGCGAACCCTTGCCGTTAGTTTTCTATTATGTGTTATTAAGGTTTTCGCGATATTTATGTTTTAGGATTGAGTTGTTGGGATTGCCTGTTGCAATTAAAACCGTTTCTGCTATTGCGGAAGTGAGCAGACATGCAATTGAAGCTGCAGTTTATTTCGGGCGGAGAGGAATGATTTTTGTGACGTCTTTAGTTTATGGGTTCAACTTTCGAGGTAGGGGTTTTTCTTAAAATCTATTTTATATTACAGAGTTGTGATAAATAGATATCGATGCAAAGAGATTTACTTCTGTGATTATATTTATCTTATGGATGTGATGGTTTGTTGGACTGAATTATTGGGTGCTTGATTGCGTGAGTGGTGTGTGGTTGTGGATAAAAACCGGTGATTTTATTTGAAATATGGCTTTGAAATGAACTTGAAAATGAGATTTGGATTGATGAATGATTATGATGTTGAGAATGTAGAGATGTGAACTTTGAATTATTCACATGGCTTATGAATTTGAAATATCTGAGATACGAGGTTCCCTGGATTAAGTGTCGTGGCTTGCCACCACGTGTACCAGGTTGAAAACTCGATACTCTGTTGACCCTACGACGTAAGTGTGTGACCGGGTACTATATAAATTCCCGGGAATGTTACCCCCATTGAGTATTATTGATTATTTGAGAAAAAGCTATGCATAGACTCTTGGGGATGCACGTCGGGGGACAGTCTAAGTACAATTCAGACTTGTCGGGTTGGCTGGATAACCGACAGATGAGCCTCATCAGCCATAGGACAGGCATGCATCATATGCATTTGTATGCTTTGCTTGGGTTTGAACTTGTTTTGGTTTGCTTAATTGCTAAATTGTTCTTAACTGCTACTTGAACTATTTGCTGTAACTGCTACCTACTTGTGCTTTCCTTGTCTGTCTTGCCTGTGTTTGTCCCGGCGTGCTAAATTTGAGAATGAACTTTGATGCTGAATTAATGATTGTGTTGTTTGATTGCGTGGTTGATTTATGATTGAGATTTTCTTATAAGAAAAGAAAGATTTTGGATTTCTGAAAATATTAAACATTGTTTCTTTGAAAAGGTTTTGAACGATTAGCTATTGGATTTTATAAAAAGATTCATAAGGCAATGATAATCACTGAATTTGAAAACAGTTTTCTTATTGAATATCTTCTTATGACAACTTTGAAACTCCGTGGTGAGACCGTGTGGTTAGGTTCTCACGTCCCTACAGCTTTACCTTTTCAGGAACCAGACGAAGAGGCATTAAGAAGAGTTATACTGCGTTTGGTTTATATGCTGTTATGTTAATTAGATTATTTTCTTCCCTCGTCTTTGTTATTACAAATTTGTAAGAGGGATAGGAGTTGTATGTTTTATATGTATATTATATTATGAGATATTATGTAAGGAGTCTTGTATATGAGTCTATGTCTGCTTGTATTTTCTTAAGATAAAGTATTTATTTCCGGTTTTTCAAAGAAATCAGCGATACAATGTCGAGTCACAGGCTCCTATTTTAATATTTAGTATGTAAAGTAGTCGTAATACTTCTTGCTATCAGAGTAGAGCAGCCGGAAACGTGACTTCTGATAGTGAGGGTGTTACATCAACTACCTTGATCATTCAAAGATTGAGTTTATAGCAAACTTTAAGTGATTTAATTCCTATCCATAGGCAACCCAATCTCCTCTAACCCAACCAACCGTCAATTTCTTGATTAATCAATTGTATTAGAGGGTTAAGTTCAAATCCTAATTTATAAGCCACATAAACCTTAAGAACCCAAAAATGATACAATTATATATCACGTACCACATTAAATCCAAATAATTAAGGAGTTGTGAGAAGATGGTTTCAAAATGTAATTCTAGTGATGTAACTTTTCCAAGATTCAAAAGAATTCAATTTAGATTAGTTATTTTCCAATACACACTAATCCGTAGTATGAAGACGAAACCACTTCTTAAACATAAATCAATGCATTAATCAAGAGTAGAAGAACAAATAATTATTAATCCATCAAAGTAAATAGAGCTCCTAACTTTAACAATGGAGGTTTAGTGGCTCATGGTGTAGAGAAAACCCTAGGAGAGAAAAGTGTAAAATTGCAGAATGAGAAATTCGGAGAAGAGAGGTCCCGCGGAGGCGAATCTCTATCCTATTTATAGTTCTAATTGTAATTGATTTAAAACTTAAATAAAAACCTAAATATATCTTTTCTAATTGTGTTTTTTTTAAATTAAATCTCCAAAGCCTTTCATTAAATCTTATTGCACGCATGGGAACTGATAAACCACTATTTTATGATTCATCTTGTGCTCAATTGAGTGTTTTTATCAATTCTTCACCCACTTATTCATATAATTTACATGGTTTTACAATTCCTTCCCTATTATGTGATAAATGTGAAAACATGTTTCCTAGGCCTTAAAAATGTTAATTTTAGTTATCCTTTATTACCATTCGATGCCGTGATCTGTGTGTTGAGTATTTTCAGGCTTTATAGGGCATGAATGGCTTAGAGGACAGAAAGAAAACATACAAAGGGGAAGGAACGCGCAAAAATGGAGTTTTGAAGAAAATGGCAGCGACGCGGACGCATGGACGACGCGGAGGCATGCCTAGCGCAAAATGGTAGCGACGCGCACGCATGGACAACACGGACGCGTGCCTAGCGCAAAACACAAGTGATGCGTACGCGTGACTGACGCGTATGCGTGGAAAGGAAAATATCCAAATGACGTGCACGTGTGACCCACGCGCACGCATGACAGACGCCACGTGCAGGAATCTGCAGAAAACACCCTCAGCGATTTCTGAGCCCCTTTTCGGCCCAAATCCAAGCCCATAAACACAGAATAGAGGCTGGAGAATGGGGGAATCAATTCATTCATCATTCATTCATTGAAAATACACAATTTTAGGTTTTAGATGTAGTTTTTTTTGAGAGAGAGGCTCTCTCCTCTCTCTTAGGTCTTTTAGGATTAGGATTTCTCTTAATTTTATGATTGCTTCTTCTCAATTCCAGGTTCAATGTTCCTTTTAATTTAATTTCTCTTCTACTTTTATTTACTTTATCACTTAGTTGTTTATTTGCCCCAATTTGATTTATGAACTCCATGTTAGGATTGATTTTCTTAATTAATACACATTGAGGTATTTCAGGTTTATTATTGCTTTCTTTTATTGATTGAAAATTGGAATACGCTGATTGATTTGGATCCCTCTAAAGCTAGTCTTTCCACAGGAGTTGACTAGGACTTGAGGAATCAAGTTGATCAGTCCACTTGACTTTCCTTTATTTAGTAAGGGTTAACTAAGTGGGAGCAATAAACAATTCTCATCACACCTGATAAGGACAAATGGGATGGGATTTCCAGTTCTCATACCTTGCCAAGAGTTTTTCTAATTATTAATTTATTTTTCTCGTCATTTAAAATTACTTGTTCCTTATCTCAAAAACCCAAAAATACACTTTTTCTCATAACCAATAATAAATCATACTTCTCTGCAATTCCTTGAGAGACGACCCGAGGTTTAAATACTTTGGTTTATTATTTTTATTGGGTTTGCTTAAGTGACAACCAAAACTTTTGTACGAAAGGATTCTCTGTTGGTTTAGAAACTATACTTACAACGTGATTATTTTTATGAATTTCTTTACTGCCAAGAAACCGTTCGTCAAAATGGCGCTGTTGCTGGGGAATTGCAACTGTGTGCCTTACTATTGGTTATTGTAAATATTTTCGTTTGCTTGTTTATTTGTTTTTATTTTTGTTTTTTTTTTTAATTTTTATTAGCTACCATGAGTTCTCATCCCTTTGGCTTTAAGTTTGGTTCCAATGTTATTGCAAGGAATGGAAATTATAACAGGAACATGTATCAAGGTCAAAACAATCAGAGATGGAGGGAGCCACGAGGATCTGATCAACCCTTTCGGCAGCAATACCTTCCAAAGTACCATGGACAACGACCATCCTACAATGCATGCCAAGACAATAGTTATGGTGGACCCTTTCGTGACAACCAACACCCACCAAATTACTTTGGTCAAGAGGCATTCTGAGGTGCGTACTAAGATGATAGATATGGTGGACCCCTTGTAGTTACCAACAAACCCCACCATATGCTTATGAACTACCCCCTCAACATAGCTTTGAACCACCAAACTCACAAGCCACCTACCACCATTCACCTCCATATGACCCTAACCCTTATTCACCCCAATTCCAATCCAATTACTCCCAAGAACCACCACTTCTATATGCACCATGTCCATATCCATCGACCCGAGAATCACAGGAGCGTCTCAAGGAAACAGTGGAAAAATTTCATGCAACCCTTCACCAACTGGAGCAAGCGATCAATCAATTAGCTTCCCGACGTTCGGACACTCAAGGAACCCACATGGCTTCATGTGGACAATCTAATGAAGAACGTAGCATGAAGGAGATACTAGAAATTCTGGTGGACAGTAAGGAGCATGACTTTGTACTGGAACAAGTGGAGGAAGCCGAAATTATCGAAGAAGAAGAATTGGTTGAAGACTTAGGAGATGCTGAACCTCTATGGAAATCAAGAATTGTGGAGAATTCCGCCAAGAAATTTGCAATTAATGCTAAGGAGGATAGTGTACAACCCCCAAAGCATGTATCTTATGAAGAACTGGACGGAACAGCTCAAGAAGCGAGTTTCCTTGGTAATGAAAATCATGAATCAAGTTCTCCCAGTAATGAACTTGCATCCGCAAGTGAATTCTTTGAGATTGAAGAATCTTCCCCAAGTGAATACGAAGAAGATGCGGAGGTAGACTTTTCTCAACCTCCAACTTATGACTTTAGTGATGAGGAAGAAATCAAAGACTTTGATCAAGACGTGGTTGCAGTTGAAGAAATTTGCAAAGAAGTGGAAGAATTCACAGAAGAATACAAGGGGTGGAGCTTGCAAGACCACTGGAAACACCTATCCCAAGGCCATTACCATCCAATACAAACTTCAAGTGGGTAGAATCCTTAGCCTTTATCTTCACCTTTCCACTTTAATATGGTTTGCTTGAAATAGATGGCCAGCTTAGAGCTCTTTGCGGCTTTAAGAGTAAGAGGGAAATAGTTCGAAATCAGAGTTGGTATGCAAGATTCAATAAGACTCCACGCTTCAATTTGAGGTGCAAGGATTGGTATCGTGTCCGATTGAATGGGTCTCAGAAGATGTTTGGTCATCTTAGTGAGAGTTCAAATTCCGTACCGTCCGGCTGGAAAAATGTAGATAAAGACAAAGACGGGTACAAAAGCAAAGTTTGGGATCCTAGAATTTATTTTGATAATCAACACCCCTGGAGCCTGAAAACCTGCTTCAACTTACTCGAAGGCTTTACGTGCCTCGTTTGGGTTCCCGGAGTCCATTGGAATTGCAAACGTTGGTGGAGATTTCTGGATGAATTCAAACACAAACCACCATAACAAGAAGCTCCCCAGAATGTCCAACTTAAGGACTTTAACTAAAAGTGCTAGGTGGGAGACAACCCACCATGGTATGATCGTTCTTTCTTAGTCCTTGTTTTATTTCGTTTTGCTTCACTTCTATTTTAATTATTATTCTATTTTTCTTAGAGTTCATGCATAGCATCAGCATCTGCATTTTGCATTCTGCATATTGCTTAAAAAAAAAGCCTTACCACGCATGCGCGCAGGCTACGCGTGGGCGTCGATTCCAAATCGGCGTCATAATCCAACACCCAGAAAGTTGGGCTAGAATAGTGCGGCTGGTATGCGTTAGGCACAAATTGGGCCACGCGTGCGCGTTGATGATGCGTACGCGTCATTTTCCCTTACACACACCACGCATGGGCGTGGGCGACGCGTACGCGTCGCGTGAAAATTTTTGCCCCCTTAATTGAAACAGAGAGTTGCACCAAAACGACGCTGGATTTGTGTGTTTAGCACAATCCTAGTCGACGCGTACGCATGCTTCACGTGTACGCGTCATTTTCATTATCCCTCTTTCACGCATTCATGTCAATGACGCTTTCGCGTCGTTGCACTTCCGCCTTATCCACGCTTTCGCGCGATCCACGCGTTCGCGTGGATTTGAAATCACTTAAACCCCTGACGCGGAAACCCTAGCCTTCGCGTGCCCACTTTCCTCCCCCCTCCCTTACAGTCTTCTCATCTCCTCCAACCCCCCAACCACCACCACCGACCCAGCCACCGCGCCACCGCCGTCGCCACCACTCGCCGCNCGGAACTCCCATCGCCGTCGTGCCACATCCCAGCGCCGCTGTGCCGCCCACCAGTGCCACCACACCACCACCCTCTCTCTTTGTTCAATTTCTTTTACTGCACACACTAGGTTCCACTGCACTCCGATTCATTTCCCGTTCCAGTTAGTTAGGTTGCATATTTTTCAATTCTGTTCAAATTAGGATAGTTAGAGATGCATGTTCGTAGTGGATTTTAGGTGGTTAGGTAGCTAGGATGTGGTTAGTGGATTTAGGTCTGATAATTGCGTCGTTCTTGCTGTTTGCTTTATCTGTTTCGCAATTCTGAAATTGCTATGCTGTTTATGTTGCTGTTCACTGCTGTTCCATTACTGTTCGATACTATTTTGTTTCATCGGATCTTAATTGAGTGTTGCCAATGCCTATATAACTGCACATACATTAGAATTCTTGTTGACATTTTCTTTATCCTCATTAATTCAGTAATGCTACTTGCATTATTAGTAATGCCTATATAACGCCAGTTTACGTCATCTATCCTTGAACAAAGTATAGACTATTATATATTTCTGGAAAGCCTTGGATGTCTACTTTCTAACGCAATTGAGAGCATGCCAATTGGACTTCTGTAGCTCCAAAAAATCCATTTCGAGTGCAGAGAGGTCAGAATCCAACAGCATCAGCAGTCCTTTTTCAGCCTGAATAAGATTTTTGCTCAGCTCCCTCAATTTCAGCCAGAAAATACCTGAAATTATAGAAAAACACACAAACTCATAGTAAAGTCCAGAAATATGAATTTTGCCTAGAAACTAATAAAAATATACTAAAAACTAACTAAAATATACTAAAAACTGCATGAAATTAACCCCAAAAAGCGTATAAAATATCCGCTCATCACAACACCAAACTTAAACTGTTGCTTGTCCCCAAGCAACCAGACAAATAAAATAGGATAAAAGAAATTGAGAAGCAATAATATCTCAGAGTTTTGAGTGAAGCTCAGATTCTAATTAGATGAGCGGGACTAGTAGCTTTTTGCTTCCGAACAGTTTTGGCATCTCACTTTATCCTTTGAAATTCAGAATGATTGGCATCCCTTTTTTTTTTGCACAAGCTTTTTGTATTCACTGCTTTTTCTTGCTTCAAGAATCAATTTTATGATTTTTCAGATTATCAATAATATTTCTCTTGTTCATCATTCTTTCAGGAGCCAACAATTTTAACATTCATAAAATTCAATATAAAAAACATGCACTGTTCAGGCATTCATTCAGAAGACAAAAAAGCATTGCCACCACATATAAATAATTAAAATTTTCCTTATTAAAACTCGAACAAAAAAAAATATTGCCTCCTTATTCTAAAAATCTGCTATTTTATTCATGTTTGATGATGATGAGAAAAATAAATTATAGCTTAATTGGAGATAAAATCAAAATAGAGATACTAATTACTACTACTCATATATGACTTCTAAGGTAAATTTCTAATAAGACTAATTATCACAGAGTTAAGGCTAAGATTAGAACTCAACAACCTTGAATTTGGGAGGTGGATGCCTCTTTAGTCTGTGGAGTGCTTGGCCCTTCAAGAGATAGCTTCTGGCACTTCAGTTCCTTCAGTTCACGCCCTTGCTCTTCTTATTCTCTAAGCAGTTTATAGAGCATGCTGTTTTGATTTTGCTGTTCTTCCTTCAGTTGATCCACAGCTTATTGCAACTTGGTGACAGATGCTTCTAGGCGCTCCCAGTATTCAATTTGAGGGATTTTCGGGAGGAACTCCTGTGCTTTCCTCTTGATAGGGTCGTCCTGCACTTGTTGTCCTTCCATAGACTTTTTGGTGATTGGTTGCTCAACTGAGATATACTCATCTACTCCCATTTTTACCCCAGTATCTTTACATAACAGAGAGACCAAGCTTGGGTAAGCCAATCTGGCATCCTTGGAGTTCTTGTTTGCAATTTTGTAAAGCTCACAAGCAATCAGCTGATGAACTTCCACTTCTTTTTCCAGCATAATGCAATGAATCATCACTGCTCTTCTGATGGTGACCTCAGAGCGGTTGCTAGTGGGCAGTATAGAGCGCCCAATGAAGTCCAGCCAGCCTCTGGCGACTGGTTTGAGATCTCCTCTTTTGAGTTGGTTTAGGGCACCCTTTGTGTTGGTTGTCCATTTGGCTCCAGGGAGGCATATGTCCTCTAGGATTTTGTCCAAGCTCAGGTTTGATCTCATCATTCTTCTATTAAAGGAGTCTGGGTCATCTTGCAGTTGAGGCAGCTTGAAGATCTCCCTTATTTTGTCAGGGTGGGTGTGAACAATCTTCCCTCTGACTAGAGTTCTATAGTCATAGAATGCGGTTCCAGCTATTCTCTACCTGCCCGTCTGCCACAGATTAGCGTAGAATTCCTGAACCATGTTTCTTCCCACCTTTGTTTCAGGATTAGCTAGGACTTCCTAGCTCCTGTTTCGAATTTGCTCTTGGATCTCCGGATATTCGTCTTCTTTCAGATCGAATTTAACTTCTGGGATCACTGACCTTAGACCCATTATTTTGTAGTAATGGTCTGAATGTTCTTTGGTTAAGAACTTCCCTTGATTCCAAAGTGGTTTTGGAATATTCTCTTTCTTGCCTCTTGAGTTGGTTTGTTTTCCCTTAGGAGCCATGATCTTAGTGGGTATTGGCTTAGTGATCATGGATAAACACACCAAACTTAGAGGTTTACTTGTCCTCAAGCAAAAGAAAGGAAAGAAGAGGGAGATGAGGAGAGCCAAGTCCAAATTGTGAAGGTGGGGGGAAGGCCAAACTAGGATTTAAAGGGAAAGGGGGGGTGGGTTTCGAAAATTTTGAAGAAGATATGATTTGTAAAAGATAAATATGATAGGAAAAGGATGCACTTTAAAGTTTAAAAGATATGAATAATATGAAAGATATTTGAAAAAGATAGCTTTGTTTTGAAAAAGATATTGTGAAGATTTGAAAAAGATATTGATGAGTTGAAAAAGATAGAAAAGGAGATAGATTTGTTTTGAAAAAGATTTGAAAAGAAGTTGAAGAGGATTTTTAAGAAAAAGGTTTATGTTTAGAATTAAGATACATTTGATATCTTTGAAAAAGGATTTGAAAAATTAGGATTTGTAATATGTTTATGCAAGAAATCATGAATTGAAACATGAAAAGTGAAAAAAAAAATTGAAGTGAAAACGAAATTACCTACTCCCCACAATCCTGGCATTAAATGCCCAACTGCTGCATGTTTTTGGGCGTTTAACGCCCAGTTGGTGCTTGGTCTGGGCGTTTAACGCCCAGCTGTTGCTTCTAGCTGGCGTTAAACGCCAGAAACTCCTTTGTCACTGGGCGTTTTTCTAAACGCCCAGGATGCTATAAATCTGGCGTTAAACGCCTAGAAGCTGCTTTTTTCTGGCGTTTAACGCCTAGATGGCTATCTCTACTGGCGTTAAACGCCCAGTAGATGCTCCTTTTGGGCATTTAACGCCCAAAACAGCTCTCACTGGTTTTTTTTCGCACCAGTGAGCTTCTTTTTGCGGTTTTATATTCTGAATCCTTCTGCAACCCTGTGAACTTATGCAATTGATTCTTTACCTTGAAGATTATTTTTTTTAAACCTGTATAATTAAAGAAAATAAATAAGAAAAAGTTTTGCTAATGGCTGGGTTGCCTCCCAGCAAGCGCTTCTTTATTGTCTTTAGCTGGACCTTGCTGAGCTTTTAATCTAGCCTCAGCCTTGAGCACTCTTGCTCAACATTGCCTTCAAGATAATGCTTGATTCTCTGTCCATTAACAATGAACTTATTTTTAGAATCAATGTCTTGAAACTCCACATAGCCATATGGTGACACACTTGTAATCACATATGGTTCCCTCCACCGGGATTTCAGTTTTTCGGGGAATAGCCTAAGCCTAGAGTTAAACAGTAGAACCTTCTGTCCTGGTTCAAAGACTCTAGATGATAGCTTTCTATCATGCCACCTTTTTGCTTTCTCTTTGTAAAGCTTGGCATTTTCAAAAGCAGTGAGTCTGAATTCCTCTAGCTCATTTAGCTGGAGCAATCTTTTTTTCTCCGGCTAAATTGGCATCGAAGTTTAGGAATCTGGTTGCCCAGTAGGCCTTATGCTCCAGTTCCACGGGTAGATGACAGGCCTTACCATACACAAGCTGGTATGGAGAGGTCCCTATAGGAGTTTTGAATGTTGTTCTGTAAGCCCACAGAGCATCATCCATGCTTCTCGCCCAATCCTTTCTACGGGTACTTACAGTTCGTTCCAGAATTCTTTTTAGTTCTCTATTAGAGACTTCAGCTTGTCCATTTATCTGTGGATGATATGGAGTTGCCACCTTGTGGCTAATTCCATACCAGACCATAGCAGAGTAAAGTTGTTTGTTGCAGAAGTGAGTGCCCCCATCACTAATTAGTGCTCTAGGGACACCAAACCTGCTGAAGATATGTTTCTGGAGGAACTTCAGCACTGTCTTAGTATCATTAGTGGGTTGGTCTCCATATTGTGATCCATGGCAATGCCATAAGATCTTCTGTGCTTCTTCTCTAGGCACACACCTATGGATTATTCCATCTGCACATCTCTTAAAGAGATAATGTTCATCCCACAAGTAGTACTTTGCATCAGTAATTAATTTTTTCTTTTGTTGTCTGCTGTACTCCCTGGGAATGAACCTTGCAGCTTTATAGTTTGCAATGTCTGCAAACCATGGTGTTTCCTGAATGGCGAACAAATGATCATCAGGAAAGGTTTCAGAGATCTCAATAGAGGGAGAGGACGCCCTTTCTACTGGCTCTATCCGGGACAGATGATCAGCCACTTGGTTTTCTGTCACTTTTCTGTCTCTTATTTCTATATCAAACTCTTGCAGAAGTAACACCCATCTTATGAGCCTGGGTTTTGAATCCTGCTTTGTAAGTAGATATTTAAGAGCAGCATGGTTAGTGTACACAATCACTTTTGATCCTACTAAGTATGATCTAAACTTGTCAATGGCATAAACCACTGCAAGCAATTCTTTTTCTGTGGTTGTGTAATTTTTTTGGGCATCATTTAAAACACGGCTAGCATAATAAATGACATGCAGAAGCTTATCGTGCCTCTGCCCCAATACTGCACCAATGGCATGGTCACTGGCATCACACATTAATTCGAATGGTAATGTCCAGTCTGGTGCAGAAATGACTGGTGCTGTGACCAGCTTAGCTTTCAGAGTTTCAAACGCCTGCAGACACTCTATGTCAAACACAAATGGTGTGTCAGCAGCTAGCAGGTTGCTTAGAGGTTTTGCAATTTTTGAAAAATCCTTTATAAACCTCCTATAGAATCCTGCATACCCCAGAAAGCTTCTGATTGCCTTAACATTGGCAGGTGGTGGTAATTTTTCAATTACCTCTACCTTAGCTTGATCCACCTATATTCCTTTGTTCGAAATCTTGTGCCCAAGGACAATCCCTTCAGTCACCATAAAGTGACATTTTTTCCAGTTTAAAACCATGTTAGTCTCTTGGCATCTTTTCAGAACCAGTGTCAGGTGATCAAGACAGGAGCTGAATGAGTCTCCATATACTGAGAAGTCATCCATGAAGACTTCCAGAAATTTTTCTACCATATCAGAGAAAATAGAGAGCATGCATCTCTGAAAGGTTGCAGGTGCATTACACAGCCCAAATGGCATCTTTCTATAGGCAAATACTCCAGATGGACATGTGAATGCTGTTTTCTCTTGATCCTGGGGATCTACTGCAATTTGGTTGTAGCCTGAATAGCCATCCAAAAAGCAGTAATAATCATGACCTGCCAGTCTTTCTAGCATCTGGTCTATGAATGGTAAAGGAAAATAATCCTTTCTGGTGGTTGTATTGAGCCTTCTGTAGTCAATACATATGTGCCACCCTGTAACTGTTCTTGTAGGAACCAGTTCATTTTTTTCATTATGAACTACTGTCATGCCTCCCTTTTTGGGGACAACTTGAACAGGGCTCACCCAGAGGCTATCAGAAATAGGATAAATAATCCCAGCCTCCAGTAACTTGGTGACCTCTTTCTGCACCACTTCCTTCATGGCTGGATTTAGCCGCCTCTGTGGTTGAACCACTGACCTAGCATCATCCTCCAGTAGGATCTTGTGCATGCATCTAGCTGGGCTTATGCCCTTAAGGTCACTTATGGACCACCCAAGAGCTGTCTTGTGTGTCCTTAGCACTTGAATTAGTGCTTCCTCTTCCTGTGGATTTAAAGCAGAGCTTATGATCACCGGAAAAGTGTCACCTTCTCCCAGAAATGCATATTTTAGGGATGGTGGTAATGGCTTGAGCTCGGGTTTAGGAGATTTTTCTTCTTCCTGAGGAAGTTTCAGAGGCTCTTTCAATTCCTCTGAATCCTCCAGATCAGGCTGAACATCTTTAAAGATGTCTTCCAGCTCTGATTCGAGACTCTCAGCCATGTTGATCTCCTCTACCAAAGAGTCAATAAGATCAACTTTCATGCAGTATTTTGGTATGTCTGGATGCTGCATGGCTTTGACAGCATTCAACTTGAACTCATCCTCATTGACCCTCAGGGTTACTTCCCCCTTTTGGACATCAATGAGAGTTTGTCCAGTTGCTAGGAAAGGTCTTCCTAGAATGAGAGTAGCACTCTTATGCTTCTCCATTTCCAGCACTACAAAGTCAGTGGGAAAGGCGAATGGCCCAACCCTGACAATCATGTCTTCAATCACGCCTAATGGGTATTTAATGGAGCCATCAGCAAGTTGGAGACATATCCTAGTTGGTTTGACTTCTTCAGTTAAACCAAGCTTTCTGATAGTGGATGCATGTATTAGGTTGATGCTTGCCTCAAGATCACATAAAGCTGTCTTGGTGCAATCACCTTCTAATATGCATGGTATCATAAAGCTCCCGGGATCCTTAAGCTTTTCTGGAAAGCTTTTTAGAATGACTGCACTGCATTCCTCAGTGAGGAGAACTCTTTCAGTTTCTCTCCAATCCTTCTTATGACTCAAGATCTCTTTCATGAACTTGGCATAAGAAGGTATTTGCTCAAGTGCCTTTACAAACGGAATCTTTATTTCAAGAGTCCTGAGATAGTCTGCAAAGTGAGCAAATTGCTTATCCTGCTCCTCTTGGCGGAGTTTTTGAGGATAATGCATTTTGGCTTTGTATTCTTCAACCTTGGTTGCTGCAGGTTTATTTCCCACAGAGGTGGTTGGAGAAGCCTTTTTAGAGGGGTTGTTATCAGCACTTGTGTGTGTCTGATCCCTCACTGGCGTTTGAATGCCAGGGTTGGAAGCTGGATTGGCGTTGGACGCCAACTTCTTACCTGTTTCTGGCATTTGAACGCCAGAACTAAGCTTCCATTGGGCGTTTGACGCCAGCTCCTTGCCTGTTTCTGGCGTTTGAATGCCAGAACTGTGCGTGGGTTGGGCGTTTAACGCCAGCCTTGCATCCTTTTCTGGCGTTTGAACGCCAGAGTTATTCCTCTCTGGGCTCTTACTGTCCTCAGAGGGATTTTGGATAATATTCTGCTCATCCTCTATTAGTTGTTCTTTTCTTGGCTTTCTGCTACTCTGAAGTGAGGTATTTAATATTTTTCCACTTCTTAGTTGAACTGCCTGGCACTCCTCTGTTATCTGCTTTGATAACTGCTGTTTTGTCTGATTCAACTGTGCTTCCATATTTTTATTAGCATTTTTAGTGTCTTGTAGCATCTCCTTGAATTCTGCTAGCTGTTTTGTTAGAAAACACAATTGTTGATTGAATTCAGAAATTTGTTCTGCAGGACTGAGTTCAGCAATTACTATTTTAGCCTCTTCTTTCATGGAAGATTCACTACTTAGGTACAGATGCTGATTTCTGGCAACTGTATCAATGAGCTCTTGAGCTTCTTCAATTGTCTTTCTCATGTGTATAGATCCACCAACTGAGTGGTCTAGAGAAATCTGAGCTTTTTCCGTAAGCCCATAATAGAAGATGTCTAACTGCACCCACTCTGAAAACATTTCAGAGGGACATTTTCTTAGCATCTCTCTGTATCTCTCTCAGGCATCGTAAAGAGATTCATTATCTCCTTGTTTAAAGCCTTGGATGTCTAGCCTTAGCTGTGTCATCCTTTTTGGAGGGAAATATTGATTCAGAAATTTTTCTGATAACTGTTTCCATGTTCTTATGCTTGCTGTGGGTTGGTTATTTAACCACCTTTTAGCTTGATCTTTTACAGCAAATGGAAATAGTAACAGCCTGTATACATCCTGATCTACCTCCTTGTCATGTACTGTGTCAGCAATTTACAAGAATTGTGCCAGAAACTCAGTAGGTTCTTCCTGTGGAAGACCGGAATACTGGCAGTTTTGTTGCACCATGACAATGAGCTGAGGATTTAGCTCAAAACTGCCTGCTTTGATGGAGGGTATACAGATACTACTCCCATATACAGCAGTAGTGGGGTTAGCATATGACCCCAGAGTCCTTCTGGACTGTTCATTTCCACTTAGGTCCATGATGGAGAAAGGGAGATGATGAGGATTTATTTTATTTATTTTATTATAAAAAATTTTGAAATAATAAAATAAAATAAAATAAAAACTGCAATAAAAAAAGAAGAATTAAAAATATTTTATGAGGATTTTTGAAAAAGTGAGGAGAGAGAAAGTGGTTAGGAGGTTTTGAAAAAGATATGATAAGATAAAATTTTGAAATTAAGATCTGAATTTTTTAAAAAAAATTTCGAAATATTTGCTTAAAAATAGTTAGAAAAGATATTTTTTTGATTTTTGAATTTTATGATGAAAGAGAAAAACACACAAAAGACACACAACTTAAAATTTTTAGATCCAATGTTCCTTATTTTTCGAAAATTTTGGAGGGAAAACACCAAGGAACACCAAACTTAAAAATTTTAAGATCAAAATACAAGGAAGACTCAAGAACACTTTGAAGACTCACAAGAACAACAAGAACATGAAGATAGAACACCAAACTTAAAATTTTTAGAAAACCAAAATAAAATTTTCGAAAACTAAAGAAAAATTAACAAGAAAACACCAAACTTAAAGTTTGGCACAAGATTTAATCAAAGAAAAATTATTTTTGAAAAAGAGGTTTTAAAAGGGAGATAGCCAATTACCAAGAACATAAGCACAACGCTCTAGCCAATTGAGCTATAAATTTAACGTGTTTTAATAAGGTATTTAATAAATAAAATTTTTTTTTGAAAACTGATATTTTGAAAAAGCACAAGAAAAACAAGAAAAGACACAGAATCAAGAAAACTAAAGATCAAATAAGAAAAATTGACAAGAACAACTTGAAGATCAAGGAAGAACAAGGACATGCAATTCGAAAATTGAAAGACAAAGAAAAGCATGCAATTGCCACCAAACTTAAAACATGACACTAAACTCACAGAAAAACTAAAAATCAATAAATAAAAATAATATTTTTGAAAAATTTTTGAAAAGAAAATAAAAGACTCTGACCCAAAAGACAAAAATTTCCTAATCTAAGCAACAAGATTCACCGTCAATTGTTCAAACTCAAACAATCCCCAGCAACGGCGCCAAAAACTTGGTGTACGAAATTACAATCACACTTTTGTAACTCCGCACAACTAACCAGCAAGTGCACTGGGTCGTCCAAGTAATACCTTACGTGAGTAAGGGTCGATCCCACAGAGATTGTTGGCTTGAAGCAACTATGGTTATCTTGTAACTCTTAGTCAGGATATCAATTATAATTATCAGTTGACTTGCAAATCAAAAGAGCATGGATTAAATAATACTTATTATGCAGTAATGGAGAATATGTTGGAGTTTTGGAGATGCGTTATCTTCTGAATCTCTGCTTTTCCCCTGTCTTCTTATTCACGCACGCAAGGTTCCTCCTATGGCAAGCTATGTGTTGGTGGATCACCGTTGTCAATGGCTACCATCCGTCCTCTCAGTGAAAATGGTCCAGGCGCGCTATCACCGCACGACTAATCATCTGTCGGTTCTCACTCATGCTGGAATAGGATCTATTGATCCTTTTGCGTCTGTCACTACGCCCAACCCTTGTGAGTTTGAAGCTCGTCACAGTCATTCAATCCCTGAATCCTACTCGGAATACCACAGACAAGGTTTAGACTTTCTGGATTCTCAAGAATACTGCCAATGGATTCTAGCTTATACCACGAAGATTCTGATTAAGGAATCCAAGAGATACTCATTCAATCTAATGTAGAACGGAGGTGGTTATCAGGCACATGTTCATAGGTTAAGAATGGTGATGAGTGTCACGGATCATCACATTCATCATATTAAAGTGCGAATGAATATCTTAGATAGAGACAAGCGTGTTTGAATGGAAAACAGAAGTAATTACATTAATTCATCGAGACACAGCAGAGCTCCTCACCCCCAACAATGGAGTTTAGAGACTCATGCCGTCAAAGGGTACAAGGTTTAGATCTAAAATGTCATGAGATACAAAATAAATCTCTAAAAGTTGTTTAAATACTAAACTAGTAACCTAGGTTTACAGAAAATGAGTAAACTAAGATAGATAGTGCAGAAATCCACTTCTGGGGCCCACTTGGTGTGTGCTGGGGCTGAGACTTGAGCTTTACACGTGCCTAGGCTGTTTCTAGAGTTAAACGCCAGGTTGTAACCTGTTTCTGGTGTTTAACTCCAACTTGTAACCTGTTTCTGGCGTTTAACGCCAGAATGCAACATGGAACTGGCCTTGAACGCCAGTTTATGTCGTCTATCCTTGAACAAATTATAGACTATTATATATTGCTGGAAAGCCCTAGATGTCTACTTTCCAACGCAATTGACAGCGCGCCAATTGGACTCCTGTAGCTCCAAAAAATCTATTCTGAGTGCAAGGAGGTCATAATCCAACAACATCAGCAGTCCTTTTTCAACCTGAATCAGATTTTTGCTCAGCTCCCTCAATTTCAGCTAGAAAATACTTAAAATTATAGAAAAACATACAAACTCATAGTAAAGTCCAAAAATATGAATTTCGCCTAGAAACTAATAAAAATATACTAAAAACTAACTAAAACATACTAAAAACTACATGAAATTAACCCCAAAAAGCGTATAAAATATCTGCTCATCACAGAGCCTCAGGCACTCTCACTACCAGAGCCCATAGAGACACCAGCAGCACATCCTTCCGGAGATGACGCTTCTTGATGAGCAGATAATTTATACACTTTTTGGCATTGTTTTTACATAGCTTTTAGTATGATTTAGTTAGTTTTTAGTATATTTTTATTAGTTTTTAAATAAAAATCACATTTCTGGACTTTACTATGAGTTTGTGTGTTTTTCTATGATGTTAGGTAATTTCTAGCTGAAATTGAGGGACCTGAGCAAAAATCTGATTCAGAGGCTGACAAAGGACTGCAGATGCTGTTGGATTCTGACCTCCCTGCACTCGAAATGGATTTTCTGGAGCTACAGAAACTCAAATGGCGCGCTATTAATTGCGTTGGAAAGTAGACATCCAGAGCTTTCCAGCAATATCTAATAGTCCATACTTTGCCCAAGTTTAGACGATGAAAACTGGCGTTCAACGCCAGCTTTCTGCCCTATTCTGGCGTTAAACGCCAGAAACAAGTTGCAAAGCAGAGTTAAACGCCAGAAACAAGTTACAAACTGGCGTTCAACTCCAAGGAAGACCTCTACACATGAAAGCTCAATGCTCATCCCAAGCACACACCAAGTGGGCCCGGAAGTAGATTTCTGCATCATTTACTTATTTTCTGTAACCCTAGTTACTAGTCTAGTATGAAAACTACTTTTAGTGATTTATCTCTGGATCATCTTTTTTGAACTTTGAGTTTTGGTTCATCTTTAGATCACTTTGTACACGTTTAAGGGGGCTGGCCATTCGGCCATGCCTGGACCTTGTTCTTATGTATTTTCAACGGTAGAGTTTCTACACACCATTGATTAAGGTGTGGAGCTCTGCTGTTCCTCATGAATTAATGCAAAGTACTATTGTTTTTCTATTCAACTCAAGCCTATTTCTTCTCTAAGATATTCATTCGCACATAAGAACATGATGAATGTGATGATTATGTGACGCTCATCACCATTCTCACTTATGAACGCGTGTCTGATAAACACTTCCGTTCTACATGAAAACAAGCTTGAATGCATATCTCTTAGCCTCCTGATTCACGATCAGAGTCTTCGTGGTATAGGCTAGAATTATTGGCGGCCATTCTTGAGATTCGAAAAGTCTAAACCTTGTCTATGGTATTCCGAGTAGGATCTGGGAAGGGATGGCTGTGATGAGCTTCAAACTCGCGAGTGTTGGGCGTAGTGATAGACGCAAAAGGATTACTGGATCCTATTCCAGCATGATCGAGAACCAACATATGATTAGCTGTGCGGTGATAGTGCATTTAGACCATTTTTACTGAGAGGACGGGAAGTAGCCATTGACAACGGTGATGCCCAACATACAGCTTGCCATGGAAAGGAGTATGAATGATTGAATGAAGACAGTAGGAAAGCAGAGGTTTAGAAGGAACAAAAGCATCTCCATACGCTTATCTGAAATTCTCACCAATGAATTGCATAAGTATCTCTATCCTATTTTATGTTTTAATTATATTTTAATTATCAATTCACCATAACCATTTGAATCCGCCTGACTGAGATTTGCAAGATGACAATAGCTTGCTTCAAGCCGACAATCTCCGTGGGATCGACCCCTTACTCACGTAAGGTTTATTATTTGGCCGACCCAGTGCACTTGCTGGTTAGTTGTGCGAAGTTGTGAAAAAGAACTAAGATTATGAACGTGCGTATTAAGCTTTTAGCACCGTTATCAAGGAATGAACAATCACGATTTCGTGCACTAAGTTTTTGGCACCGTTGCCGGGGATTGTTCGAGTTTGGACAACTGACGGTTCATCTTGTTGCTCAGATTAGGTAATTTTATTTTATTTTTAAGCTTTTTAATATTTATTTTCGAAAAAAAAATTTAAATTATTCTATGTTCTTCAGAATTTTTAAGAATGAATTCTAGAGTTTCATGAGATATGTTGAATCCTGGCTGGCTGTTAAGCCATGTCTAATCTTTTGGACTGAGGTTTCAACTATCTTGAGAAGAGCTTCTTTGTCTTTCACATCAATTTAGTTGTTCTATGTAATGATCTGCTGAAGCTTGGCTGGCCATTGGCCATGTCTAGTGTTTTAGACCGGAGCTTTCACTGAAAGCTTGGCTGGCTAGTAAGCCATGTCTAATTCCTGGACCAGAGTTTTAGACTAACATTGCATGATTCCTGGAATTCTTATTAAAAATTTTGAAATCCTTATTTTTCTTTTTCCAATTAATTTTTGAAAAATCCAAAAAAAATTAATAAAATCATAAAAACCAAAAATTTGATGTTTCTTGTTTGAGTCTAGTGTCAATTTTTAATTTCGGTGTTAATTGCATCTTGTTAATTTCATTAAAATTTTCGAAAACTCATGCATGATGTTCTTCATAATCTTCAAGTTGTTCTTGATGATTTGCTTTGTTTGATCTTTGCATTTTCATGTTTTGTGTCTTTTCTTGTTTTTCATCTGCATTCTTGAATCCTTAGTGTCTAAAGTTTAAAAATTTATAAGTTTGGTGTCTTGCATGTGTGTCTTTGCTTAAAAATTTTCAAAAATAAGTTCTTGATGTTCATCTTGACATTCAAAATGTTCTTGGTGTTCATCTTGACATTCAAAGTGTTCTTGCATATTTTTCTTGTTTTGATTCATAATTTTTATGTCTTGTGTCTTTTCATTGTTTTTCTCTTTCATCATTAAAAATTCAAAAATAAAAAAAAAATATATCTTTCCCTTTTTCTTCTCATAAAATTCGAAAATTTGAGTTGACTTTTTCAAAAATTTTTAAAATCTAGTTGTTTCTTATGAGTCAAATCAAATTTTCAATTTAAAAATTCTATCTTTTTCAAATCTTTTTCAAAAATCAAATCTTTTTCATTTTTTCTTTCATAATTTCGAAATTTTCAAAATTTATTTTCAAAATCTTTTTCTTATTTCTATTTCATATTTTCAAAATTAATGCTAACAATTAATGTGATTGATTCAAAAATTTTAAGTTTGTTACTTGTCTAGTAAGAAAGGTTCAATCTTTAAATTTTAAAATCATATCTTTTTGTTTCTTATTAGTCAAGTAATCAACTTTAATTTTCAAAATCAAATATTTTTAAATTTCTTTTTCAAATCTTCTTCAAAATAAATTTCAATCACATCTTTTTCAAAATCAATTTCAAAATCTTTTCTAACTTCTTATCTTTTCAAAATTGATTTTCAAATCTTTTTCAATTAATCTTATCTTTTTGTTTCATTCTTATCTTTTTCAAAACTACCTAACTAATTTTCTCTCTCTAAATTTTGAAAATCACTAACCTCTTTTTCAAAATTTCTTTTCATTAACTAATTATTTTAAATTTTAATTTTAATTTTATTCCTTTTCATATTTTCGAATTATAACTAATATTTAAAATAAAAACAAAAATATTTTTATTTTATTTTATTTAATTTTTGAATTCTTCTCCCTCTCATCCCCTTCTATTTATTTATTCATCTACTAACACCCCTATTTCACTCAAAAATTTGAACCCACTCTTCTCTTCTGTGTTCGAATTCTCATCTTTTCCTTCTTCTATTCTTCTCTTCTTATACTCATACAAGGAATCTCTATACTGTGACATAGAGGATTCCATATTTTCTTTTCTGTTCTCTTCTTTTTCATATGAGCAGAAACAAGGACAAGAACATTCTTGTTGAAGCTGATCCTGAACCTGAAAGGACTCTGAAGAGGAAGCTAAGGGAAGCTAAAGCACAACTCTCTGGAGAAAATCTGACAGAAATTTTCGAAAAAGAAGGAGACATGGCCGAAAATAATAACAATGGTGGAGACGCAAGAAAGATGCTTGGTGACTTTACTGCACCAAATTCCAACTTACATGGAAGAAGCATCTCAATCCCTGCCATATTGGCTCAGAATAAAATATTGACTCAGTAAGTCAATATGATTTCTCAGAGTCTGAATGGATTGCAAGCTGCATCCAACAGTACTAAAGAAGCATCTTCTGAAGAAGAAGCTTATGATCCTGAGAACCCTGCAATAGCAGAGGTAAATTACATGGGAGAACCCTATGGAAACACCTATAATCCCTCATAGAGAAATCATCCAAATTTCTCATGGAAGGATCAACAAAAGCCTCAACAAGGCTTTAATAATGGTGGAAGAAACAGGTTTAGCAATAGCAAGCCTTTTCCATCATCCTCTCAGCAACAGACAGAGAATTCTGAGCAGAAACCATCTAGCTTAGCAAATATAGTCTCTGATCTATCTAAGGCCATTCTAAGTTTCATGAATAAAACAAGGTCCTCCATTAGAAATTTGGAGGCACAAGTGGGCCAGCTGAGTAAAAGAGTCACTGAAACTCCTCCTAGTACTCTCCCAAGCAATACAGAAGAGAATCCAAAAAGAGAGTGCAAGGCCATAACCTTACTTGGTGTGGCTGAACCCAGAGAGGAGGAGGAGGACGTGAATCCTAGTGAGGAAGACCTCCTGGGACGTTCACTGACCAATAAGGAGTTTCCCTTTGAGGAACCAAAGGAATCTGAGGCTTATCTAGAGACTATAGAGATTCCATTGAACCTCCTTTTACCATTCATGAGCTCTGATGACTATTCATCTTCTGAAGAAGATGAAGACATTGTTCAAGGGCAAGTTGCCCAGTATTTAGGAGCAATCATGAAGCTGAATGCCAAGTTATTTGGTAATGAGACTTGGGAGGACGAGCCTCCATTGCTCATTAATGAACTGAATATCTGAGTTCAGCACACTTTACCTCAAAAGAAACAGGATCTTGGTAAATTCCTAATTCCCTGTAACATAGGCACCATGACCTTTGAGAAGGCTCTGTGTTACCTGGGGTCAGACATAAACCTCATGCCACTCTCTGTAATGGAGAAATTGGGAATCTTTGAGGTACAAGCTGCAAGACAAATCCATAAAAAAGGCTTATGGACAGGTAAAGGACGTGTTAGTAAAGGTCAAAGGCCTTTACATCCCTGCTGATTTCATACTCCTAGACAATGGGAAGGATGAGGATGAATCCATCATCCTTGGAAGACCCTTCCTAGCCACAGCAAAAGCTGTGATTGATGTAGACAGAGGAGAGTTGGTCCTTCAACTGAATGAGGACTACCTTGTATTTAAGACTCAAGGTTCTCCTTCTGTAACCATGGAGAGGAAGCATGAAAAGCTTCTCTCACTGCAGAGTCAACCAAAGCCCCCCACAGTCAAACTCTAAGTTTGGTGTTGGGAGG
>NC_029788.2:109690159-109694707 GCF_000816755.2 Arachis ipaensis
TCAAACTCTAAGTTTGGTGTTGGGAGGTCCCAACAATGCTCTGAACATCTGTGAGGCTCCATGAGAGCTCACTGTCAAGCTATTGACATTAAAGAAGCGCTTGTTGGGAGGCAACCCAATGTTATTTAATTATATCTAATTATTTTCCATTGCTATTTTATGTTTTCTTTAGGTTGATGATCATGTAAAGTCACAAAAACTACTGAAAAATCAAAAACAGAATGAAAAACAGCATTAAAAACAACTCACCCTAGAGGAAGAGCTTACTGGCATTTAAACGCCAGTAAGAAGCATCAAACTGGCGTTTAACGCCAGAAAGAAGCATCAAGCTGGCGTTAAATGCCAGAAAGAAGCACCAGACTGGCGTTTAACGCCAGAACAGAGCATGGAATTTGCGTTTAACGCCAGAAACAAGCAGCAAGCTAGCGTTTGACGCCAGACATGCCTTCTAAGGGCGTTTGCACGCCTCAATGGAGCAGGGATGCTAAGTCCTTGACCCCTCTGGATCTGTGGACCCCACAGGATCCCCACCTACCCCACCTCTTCTTCTCTCCTCTTCACACCTTTTTATAACTCTCTTCCCCAAATACCCTTCACCAATCACCTCCATACCTCTTTCCCAAATACCCTTAACCACTCACATCCATCCACTCTTCCCCATAAACCCCACCTACCTCCAAAATTCAAATTCTTTTCCCTCCCAAAACCCAACCCTAATGGCCGAAACCTACCCTCCCCCCACCCCTATATAAATCCCTTAACACTACTCCATTTTCACACATTACAACCATCACTTCTCCCCCTTGGCCGAATACACCTTCTCCCTCCATCTCCTCCATTTTCTTCTTCTTCTACTACTTCCTTTCTTCTTTTGCTCGGGGACGAGCAAACCTTCTAAGTTTGGTGTGGTAAAAGCATTGCTTTTTGTTTTTCCATAACCCTTAATGGCACCTAAGGTCAGAGAAACCTCAAGAAAGAGGAAAGGGAAGGCAATTGCTTCCACCTCTGAGTCATGGGAGATGGAGAGATTCGTCTCAAAGGTCCATCAAGACCACTTCTATGAAGTTGTGGCCAAGAAAAAGGTGATCCCTGAGGTCCTTTTTAAGCTTAGAAAGATCGAATATCCGGAGATCCGACAAGAGATTAGAAGAAGAGGATGGGAAGTTCTTTCTAATCCTATTCAACAAGTCAGGATCTTAATGGTTCAAGAGTTCTATGCAAACGCATGGATCACTAGGAACCATGATCAAAGTATGAACCCAAACCCAAAGAATTGGCTTACAATGGTTCGGGAGAAATACTTAGATTTCAGTCCGGAAAATGTAAGGTTGGCGTTCAACTTGCCAATGATGCAAGAAAACACACGCCCCTACACTAGAAGGGTCAACTTTGATCAAAGGTTGGACCAAGTCCTCATGGACATATGTGTGGAAAGAGCTCAATGGAAAGATGACTCAAGAGGCAAACCGGTTCAATTGAGAAGACCGGACCTTAAGCCTGTAGCTAGAGGATGGTTAGAGTTCATTCAACGCTCAATTATTCCTACTAGCAACCGGTCTGAAGTTACTGTAGACCGAGCCATCATGATCCATAGTATCATGATTGGGGAGGAAGTGGAAGTTCATGAGATTATACCTCAAGAATTCTACAAGGTGGCTGACAAGTCCTCCACTTTGGCAAGGTTAGCCTTTCCTCACCTCATTTGTCACCTCCGTAATTCAGCTGGAATTGACATAGAGGGAGACATCCTCATTGATAAGGATAAACCCATCACTAAGAAAAGAATGGAGCAAACAAGAGATCATGGACCTCAACAAGAGCATGAGGAAATTCCTCACCATGAAATCCCTGAGATGCCTCAAGGGATGCACTTCTCTCCACAAAACTATTGGGAGCAAATCAATACCTCCCTAGGAGAATTAAGTTCCAACATGGGACAACTAAGGATGGAGCACCAATAGTACTCCATTATCCTCCATGAAATTAGAGAAGATCAAAAAGCTATGAGGGAGGAGCAACAAAGACAAGGAAGAGACATAGAGGAGCTCAAAAACACCATTGGTTCCTCAAGAGGAGGAAGACGCCACCCTCACCAAGGTGGACCTGTTCCTTAATCTCTTTGTCTATTTATTTTTTTCTCTGTTTCTTGGCTACTATGCTTTATATTTATTTATGTTTGTTTCTTATTACATGATCATTAGTATCTATGTCTTAAAGCTATGAATGTCCTATGAATCCATCACCTTTCTTAAATGAAAAATGTTTTTAATCACAAAAGAACAAGAAGTACATGATTTCAAATTCATCCTTGAAATTAGTTTAATTATATTGATGTGGTGGCAATACTTTTTATTTTCTGAATGAATGCTTGAACAGTGCATATTTTTGAATTTGTTGTTTATGAATGTTAAATATGTTGGCTCTTGAAAGAATGATGAAAAGGAAAAATCATAAAATTGATTCTTGAAGCAAGAAAAAGCAGTGAAGAACAAGGCTTGCGAAAAAAAAAGAAGAAAGAAAAATGGCAAAAATAGAAAAAAAAAAAAGAAAGAAAAAAAAAAGAAAAAGCAAGCAGAAAAAGGCAGTAACCCTTTAAACCAAAAGGCAAGGGTAAAAAGGGATCCAAGGCTTTGAGCATCAGTGGATAGGAGGGCCTAAAGGAATAAAATCCTGGCCTAAGCAGCTAAACCAAGCTGTTCCTAACCATGTGCTTGTGGCGTGAAGGTGTCAAGTGAAAACTTGAGACTGAGCGGTTAAAGTCAAGGTCCAAAAAGAAAAAAAAAGAGTGTGCTTAAGAACCCTGGACACCTCTAATTGGGGACTTTAGCAAAGCTGAGTCACAATCTGAAAAGGTTCACCCAGTTATGTGTCTGTGGCATGTATGTATCCGGTGGTAATACTGGAAAACAGAGTGCTTAGGGCCACGGCCAAGACTCATAAAGTAGCTGTGTTCAAGAATCAACATAATGAACTAGGAGAATCAATAACACTATCTAAATTCTAAGTTCTTATAGATGCTAATCATTCTGAACTTCAAAGGATGAAGTGAGATGCCAAAACTACTCAGAGGCAAAAAGCTACTAGTCCCGCTCATTTAATTGGGACTAAGTTTCATTGATATTTTGGAATTTATAGTATATTCTCTTCTTTTTATCCTATTTGATTTTCAGTTGCTTGGGGACAAGCAACAATTTAAGTTTGGTGTTGTGATGAGCGGATAATTTATACGCTTTTTGGCATTGTTTTTACATAGCTTTTAGTACAATTTAGTTAGTTTTTAGTATATTTTTATTAGTTTTTAAATAAAAATTATATTTCTAGACTTTACTATGAGTTTGTGTATTTTTCTGTGATTTCAGGTAATTTCTGGCTGAAATTGAGGGACCTGAGCAAAAATCTGATTCAGAGGCTGACAAAGGACTGCAGATGCTGTTGGATTCTGACCTCCCTGCACTCAAAATGGATTTTCTGGAGCTACAAAACCCAAATGGTGCGCTATTAATTGCGTTGGAAAGTAGACATCCAGGGCTTTCCAGCAATATATAATAGTCCATACTTTGCCCGAGTTTAGACGATGCAAACTGGCATTCAACGCCAGCTTTCTGCCCTATTCTGGTGTTAAACGCCAGAAACAAGTTGCAAAGCAGAGTTAAATGCCAGAAACAAGTTACAAATTGGCGTTCAACTCCAAGGAAGACCTCTACACATGAAATCTCAATTCTCATCCCAAGCACACACCAGGTGGGCCCGGAAGTGGATTTCTGCATTATTTACTTATTTTCTGTAACCCTAGTTACTAGTCTAGTATGAAAACTACTTTTAGTGATTTATCTCTGGATCATCTTTTTTGAACTTTGAGTTTTGGTTCATCTTTAGATCACTATGTACACGTTTAAGGGGGCTGGCCATTCGGCCATGCCTGGACCTTGTTCTTATGTATTTTCAACGGTAGAGTTTCTACACACCATAGATTAAGGTGTGGAGCTCTGCTGTTCCTCATGAATTAATGCAAAGTACTATTGTTTTTCTATTCAACTCAAGCCTATTTCTTCTCTAAGATATTCATTCGCACACAAGAACATGATGAATGTGATGATTATGTGACGCTCATCACCATTCCCACTTATGAATGCGTGTCTGACAAACACTTCCGTTCTACATGAAAACAAGCTTGAATGCATATCTCTTAGCCTCCTGATTCACGATCAGAGTCTTCGTGGTATAGGCTAGAATTATTGGCGGCTATTCTTGAGATCCGGAAAGTCTAAACCTTGTCTGTGGTATTCCGAGTAGGATCTGGGAAGGGATGGCTGTGACGAGCTTCAAACTTGCGAGTGCTGGGCATAGTGACAGACGCAAAAGGATTACTGGATCCTATTCCAGCATGATCGAGAACCAACAGATGATTAGCTGTGCGGTGATAGCGTATTTGGACCATTTTCACTGAGAGGACGTGAAGTAGCCATTGACAACGGTGATGCCCAACATACAGCTTGCCATGGAAAGGAGTATGAATGATTGGATGAAGACAGTAGGAAAGCAGAGGTT
>NC_029788.2:109694732-109703102 GCF_000816755.2 Arachis ipaensis
TATATATATCACCCACCTAACAACACTAAGACTTTTTGATTTTTAAAGATCAAATGAGAAATAAAAGTTAATTTGGTTTAAGAGTATACGATTTTCCCATTTGATTTGATTTATTAGGTATAAAAGATATAGTGTTGATTATTCGATTCTCACGTTTAATTCGATTTATAGATTCTATATATGTCAGGTTCACGTTTTACATTATTTCATATTTATCCGTTTTCATGTCATTTTCTTTTACACGTTCATGACTTTCTGTTTATTCTATTCTATTTTATTTTATTTTTACGTCTTTTATTTGTTTTATCCTATTTCTCTCAAACTTTCATCAAGAGGTTTTATTTCAAGCGGTCTCTACCGCTGGAGGGCTGTGAATTTATTATCGTAGCAGGAACTACGAATTAGTTCGACCCACACTTCTTTACCACGTGCTTTAACACTAACAAGTAAGGAACCATTGTCGCGATTTTTGAATTATGCGTGCAAGTATTAGAATCAAGAAAAAGTGTTGAAGCGTGTTGATTGGTCGTTCACGTGACCCAGCAGGTTCATATATATATATATAGCAATAAATGTTGGTAAATTGATAACATTTTTCAAAGAATATACTTATTTTTATATGAGCCATTCAAAGATTCACATTGAGTTGAATGAAAACTCTTGATTTCTGCTTGCATGATACACATAACTGATATATGGTTTTTGAGCCAAAGAACACACAATCCGTGAGTTTTTGAGCTTAATTGCATGGTTACATTTAACCATAGTTTTCATTCCTGTGTGTTTCGCCCTTCTTTTCTATGCTTGCAATCTTTACTTTGTTCCATTCTATATGTCCAATATAGAATGTATTTACATACTTGCATATGATTGAGGCCATTATTTGAATTTTTACTCACTTATCCCAAATAAACCTACCTTTTACGTCATCCTTGTTAGGCACCTTGAGCCTTTTAATCCCCATTTATTATGTTCTATAACCACATCACTAGCCTTAAGCAGAAAAACAAATTAAATATCCCAAATTGAATCTTTGGTTAGCTTAAGATAGAGATTGTGCATCCACTAAGTGTGGGAAAACTGTGAGAACATGGGATGATAGGAAAGACATTCAATTGAGAAATTATTTGGAATTTGGGTGCATGCTCATGCGAGACTCAAATAATTAAAGTACCATGTGCATTGATATTTTATATTTCAAAAAAATAAAAAATAAAAATAAAAATAAAAAATATTTTAATTAAATAAATAAGGGGACAAAATTACCCCAATAATGAGTTTAGTAAAAAGATCAATGCACATAGGATAAAATTAAAAATAATTTGATGCATGATTATGTGATAAGAAAGTGGGAAAATTATGGGAAGCTAAGTATAATTTTAACTGTATAGAGTATGTATATGTTAGGTGAGATCATAGACTAATCAAGGATTCAATTTATAGCTCACTTAGCCTTATATATATGCCCTCATCTTTACCTTAACCCCATTACAACCTTGAAAAAGACGTCATGATGTTTGCATGTGTACATTAAATATTTGTTGATTGGTTAGATGAAGAACAAAGTTTTAGAAAGCATGACTACAGAAGAATAGAATGATTAATCCCAAACACTGAGTGATTAGAGTGTGAACACAAATCCAGTGAGGGTTCAATATCTCAATTTCATATATCCATGTTTAATTATTCTTGTCTTGCAAGTTTGTCAAATCTTTTGGTTAACTCAACTCAATTGTGAACATATTTTAATATGGCTTGGCCCTTTGTTGTGCGTAAATGATTCTTTGAAAAATTTGACTCAATATAACCACATGTAAGCTCTATGTGTATATAAGTGGATAATAATTAGAATTGCATGATTCATTTAGGTAGCTTGCATTTAGATAGATTGCATTGCATAGATTCCACCATTCTACCTTCACTCTCTTTCAATTTCTCTTGAGCTAAGCATGAGGACATGCTAATGTTTAAGTGTGGAGAGGTTGATAAACCACTATTTTATGATTCATCTTGTGCTCAATTGAGTATTTTTATCAATTCTTCACCCACTTATTCATATAATTTGCATGGTTTTACAATTCCTTCCCTATTATGTGATAAATGTGAAAACATGTTTTCTAGGCCTTAAAAATGTTAATTTTAGTTATCCTTTATTACCATTCGATGTCGTGATCTGTGTGTTGAGTATTTTCAGGCTTTATAGGGTAGGAATGGCTTACAGGACAGAAAGAAAACATACAAAGTGGAAGGAACACGCAAAAATGGAGTTTTGAAGAAAATGGCAGCGACGCGCACGCATAGACGATGCGCACGCATGCCTAGCGCAAAATGGCAGCGACGCGTACGCGTGACTAACGCGTACGCGTGGAAAGGAAAATCTCCAAATGATGCGCACGCGTGACAGATGGCACGTGCAGGAATCTGCAGAAAATGCCCTCAGCGATTTCTGGGCCCCTTTTCGGCCCAGATCCAAGCCCAGAAACACAGAATAGAGGCTGGAGAATGGGAGAATCAATTCATTCATCATTCATTCATTGAAAATACACAATTTTAGGTTTTAGATGTAGTTTTTTTTAGAGAGAGGCTCTCTCCTCTCTCTTAGGTCTTTTAGGATTAGGATTTCTCTTAATTTTAGGATTGCTTCTTCTCAATTCCAGGTTCAATGTTTCTTTTAATTTAATTTCTCTTCTACTTTTATTTACTTTATCACTTAGTTGTTTATTTGCCCCAATTTAATTTATGAACTCCATGTTAGGATTGATTTTCTTAATTAATACACATTGAGGTATTTCAGATTTATGATTGCTTTCTTTTATTTATGATATAAATAATTTGGACTTTTCCCCTTTTGGCTTTGTTTGAGTAATTGGTGACACTTGAGTTGTCAAACTCAGCTATTGATTGAAAATTAGAATTTTCTAATTGATTTGGATCCTTCTAAAGCTAGTCTTTCCACAGGAGTTGACTAGGACTTGAGGAATCAAGTTGATCAGTCCACTTGACTTTTCTTTATTTAGTAAGGGTTAACTAAGTGGGAGCAATAAACAATTCTCATCACCCCTGATAAGGACAACTGGGATGGGATTTCCAGTTCTCATACCTTGCCAAGAGTTTTTCTAATTATTAATTTATTTTTCTTGTCATTTAAAATTACTTGTTCCTTATCTCAAAAATCCAAAAATACACTTTTTCTCATAACCAATAATAAATCATACTTCTCTGCAATTCCTTGAGAGATGACCCGAGGTTTAAATACTTCGATTTATTATTTTTATTGGGTTTGCTTAAGTGACAACCAAAATTTTTGTACGAAAGGATTCTCTGTTGGTTTAGAAACTATACTTACAACGTGATTATTTTTATGAATTTCTTTACTAGCAAGAAACCGTTCGTCAGGGACCACCTTGATTCATGCTCTCGGCGCTAAATGCCAATGACTGGGCGTTTAGTGCCACCCTTGCAGAATGCCTTGCACACAATTCAACGTCTCCAATGCTAAACACCGGTGAGGTGGCGTTTAGCGCCGCCATGCCCAAATGCAATAATGAACTTTAAGGTGTTGGGGCTAAACGCTGGTGAGGTGGCGTTTAGCACCAAGGGGGCAGCAATAAACTTCTCTTGTTTTCTTCCTTTTGAAAACTCTACCAAATTTCACCCAAATACTACCTGTAATCAACAAAATATAACAACTCAAAGTAAAATCTAATAGGAGATAAATCACCTAAATCTCTTAAGAATTCAACGAATCACTATATAAATCATATAGAAAAGACACTAATAATCCTCACGCATCATACAGCCAGCCACTGCCGCCACAATCCCATCTTAAATTTCTTCTAATTTTGACACATTAAGGTATGGAATATGTTTTTAAAATTAAAAATCTTAGACTATAAATGCTAATAAAGGTTAAAGAATAATTGCAAATGAATTATTATTGTTATCTTGTGTGAATAACTCATATAGTTGAATTGTGCTTGTGATTGTGATTGTTGATAATTATTTGATTGTTTGGAAATGACTGGTTGCTGGAAATTCTGGTTATGTTGGTTCCTTTGATTTGGATCCTGTAATTAAACTTGGTAAGTTAATATTGAAGTATGATTATTAAACCAATTCCTTGAATCTGAATTCGTTATGAGTTAATGCAGTAACTTTGAAAACAAATAAGTAAACCTATAGGAAATGAAATTGGTAAAATAATAAGAAATATAAAATCTAACAAATACCGATTGAAAGAAATTAATAACAAACAAATCAATCAAACATTAATAAATAAAGAAACATCAAAATTGCATTAATAGAAATCAAAACTACAAAGAGTTCATAAACACAAAAGCAACAAAATAAAGGAAATAGTAAGAAAAACTAAAAGAGCAAAGATGTAAGAACAATAAATTGTAAGGATATTAAATCAAAGCGAGAATTAACCTAAACCTAAGAGTAATTTAACCTAATTCTACCCCAATTCTAGAGAGAAGAGAGAGCTTCTCTCTCTCTAGAATATGACCTAAAGTATGATGCTAATCTATCCTAATTGCTCTCCCTTGTTCCCTCTTGAATTCTGCATCAAATAGCTTCAAAAATGAGTTCGATTGGGCTTCTGTAGCCCCAGAAATTGCTGCCAACGTGTTTCATTAATGAGGTCACGTGCTACTTGTCACGTGTACGTGTGGGCCACGCGTACGCGTCGCTTGGCAAATTTCTGGTCATGTGTACGCCTCGTATGGCAGATTTCCAAAACTTCATTTCTTCATGCCTTCTCCACTTTTGCATACTTTTTCTTCATTCTTTCAATCCAATCTTTACCTTTTAAACTTGAAATCGCTCAACAAACATATCAAGGCATCGAATGGAATTAAAGTAGATTTTAGCAATTTAAGAGTCTAAAAAGTATGTTTTTACTCTTAAGCACAATTTAGGGAGAATTTATAAAACTATGCTATTTTAGTGAATAAATGTGAAAAAAATTGATAAAATCCACCGAATTCAATACAAGATAAAACATCAAATTTTGGTTTATCACTACGCGCGAGGTAGGAGGTGAGGATACTGTGCATACCCATGCTTCTATACCAGAGCCGCATGCCATTAGGTAGAGTTAGTACTGCGACCTGGGCGCAATGAGATTTTTCACCAGTGCAGGGAGAGTGGCCACCTAGAGCTTCTATTTTGGGACGGGATACAGGAGCTCTTCATTCAATGTCACCATGACATTGGGATGCAAATGCTGCACAATGCCGCAATTAAGGGTCATGACGGTGCCAAGTACGTACTGTCAATGATGTTGCTCCTTTGTAAGGATCACAAGAAGGCAAAAAAGAATGGGATCAAAATATTTCATGCGCTTGAGGTGTCTGTGATAAACTCCAATTTTAGGGTTTATCTTGTGTTTAAATGAGTTAGTTTTATCAACTTTTTCTACACTTATTCACTAAAATAGTATAGTTTTGTGAATTCTTCATAAATTGTTCTTAAGAATGAAAACATGCTTTTTAGGCTATTAATTTACTAATTTTAATTCACTTTAATTCCATTCGATGCCTTGATGTATTTGATGAAGTGATTTCAGGTTTACAAGGCAAGTATGGATTGAAGGAGTGAGGAGAAAGCATGCAAAAGTGAAGAATTCATGAAGAAATGAAGTTTGGAATATTTTCACAGCCATGCGTACGTACCAAAATACATGCGTACGCATAATTAAAATCTTCACATTCATGCGTACGCACAAGAATGCATGCGTACGCACGATTGCACTTTCTTACGACCATGCGTACGCATGGTCATGCATGCGTACGCACGTATGCATGCACATGACTCATTAATGAGAAGACGCTGGGGGCAATTTCTAGACCTGCCAAAGCCCAATCCAACTTATTTCTGAAGCTATTTGAATCCAAATTCAAGAAGGATCAAGGAGGGAGCAATTAGGGTAGCTTAGGAACCATGTTTTAGGTAGTTTTCTAGAGAGAGAAGCTCCCTATTCTCTCTAGAATTAGAGTTTTTAGTTTAATTTGACTCTTTAATTTTTGTTTTAGTGTAGATCTATTTATATTTCCTTGTTTAATTGCATTAATTCTCTTAGTTTCTCTTGTTAATTTCTCATTTGTGCCACATTTTATGTTGATGAACTCTTGTTAATTTCCATTTTATTTAATGCAATTTGATGTTTTCATGTTTCTTGATATTTTTTTAGATTGTTATTATTATTTTCTTGCAATTGGTAGCTTTAGATTTTATTATTTCTTGCTATTTTAATATGCCTTCTTTTTATGCACACCAAGTGTTTGATAAAATGCTTGGCTTAGTTTTAGAGTAGTTTTGAACATTCTTGGCTTGGAAGAGAAACTAGGTAATCTTTAGTCATTAATATCCAACTTATGTTGGTGATCTAGAGTTGTTAATTAATATTGTTTCCATTGACGCTAACCTCTTGCTAATTTAATTAGTAAGTTGATTAGGACTTATGGATTGAGATTAATTAGGGCTATTTAACTTTCTCTCGATGTTGGAGATAGCAAAATAGGATTAGCTCTTGGTAATTATTGTGTTATGATTAATGAAAACCTTGATTCTCAATCCTTGCCATGAATGCCTCTTTAGTAATTATTATCCTTAGTTGTTTGATTTAAATTTCTTGTCATTTAATGTTTTGCTTCTTTATCTGTGAACCCCCCTTGAACCTCATAACCAATATTTGAGTATTCGATTGCAATTCCTAGGGAGAACGACCCGGGAGTAATACTCTCAATTATGTTTATTGGGTTTGCATTCGTGACAACCAAACTAAACTTTGATGGAGAATTCATTGTTGGTCTAGACTATACTTGCAACGAAGTGATTCTTTTTACTAAGAGAAATTCTAGACCGGCATAAACTCTTTCATCAGTCTGGTATACTCACCATGTGTAAAGTGATGTGTTGTCAAGTTTTCTCAGTTTCGTGGCACTTTGAAATCCAACTGCCTGAAATAGGAGAGCATTTGGTGTGTGATTCGACAACGTGCCCGACTCGGGGCCACATGGGTCTTCTCTATAACCATCACCGATGGGGAGCTGAGTGGGACTGCAACTACGATTACAGAGGTTCTAGTCATATCCCCTGCATTCACTGTTAAGTCGACTATGAGTTGATACTATTTATCAAGTTCCCTTGAGTTGGGTTCGCATATCACTTGAATCAGGCTATATTTTTAATGTATATTTTGAACTGGTATATGAACAGACAAGTTTTATGCTGCTGGAATTTTTTTTAACTTTTTTAAATTTAGTAACATGAATTTTATTAACCAACTTGGGTTGGTCGAGTGGTCAGCTCACTTGTTCACTTAAGCAAGTGTCGGGGGTTCGAATCCTGCCTTGTGCATGCAGCAACCCGTTGGCCAATAGCAGACCCTTAAATAGAGCTCAGATCTGAAAGGGATTAGTCCTTGACCTGTCGAATTGAGGGATACCGTGGGTAACAAAAAAAACATGAATGTTATGTTATTTATAGTAAATTAGTACTATGTTCTCTAATTTATTATTTTTGGTTGCTTATGATTTGATCCTGGGGCTCTTGATCTTGTAGGTATAAAAAATGCTTTTAGCCGGGTCTTATTACACAAACGTAAACGACGCTGTCATTATGTACAAATTATACATTATAAAAGATGACTACAATACCTATATTATAGAAAATGAGTATGATACTTCTGTTTTGTACACACACACACACACACACACACACATTTTCATTTTTTATGGTATATTCTTTTTTTGTTTGTCATCTAATTTTTTTACGATTAAAATAGTTGATAGTGATTTATATTATTTTACCTATTTCAGGTAGATAAAGCTAAAAATAACCACATCCCAATTATAAAAACAAAAAATAACCAAAATACTTTTTTTGAATTCATACTTATAATAATTAGATCTAACAATACAAAAATAACAAAAGAAAACTAAAATGAACAAATGAAAAGAGAAATCAAAAAGCTAAATCACAAATTCAAAATAAAAAAGTAGAAAGACTTTAATTGAGTAAGGGTGAATCTCACAGTTGTTAATGAAATTAATATAAGAATTATGTGATTTTGTAGGTATGAAGTTCAAGTAGTTTTACTATAGTTACGTAGTTTGATTGCCAAAATTTAAGTTAATATTAATCATCTTGATAAATAATTCATTTCATCCAATAACTATTAGATTTATCATAGAGGGTAACTTACCCTTTATTTGAGAAAAGATTGGGTAGAATTTTCTCATAATTTTACGAATTTCAAAACTAAAAATACAAATAATTGGGTTGAATTGGCTTATGTTATAGTTGGCTCACTAGACTACTTTCTTTAACTGCAAAAGCATATTACTTTTAGTGATACCAACT
>NC_029788.2:109704047-109705285 GCF_000816755.2 Arachis ipaensis
ATATATTAATAAGAATTCACATTAAAAATATAAAAAGACTATAGCGAGGCATGCTTGCTAAAGAAGTCGCATATGAGGAGTGAGGACGTGGTGGTGCAGAACCGATGGGATACCTTCCGATACGGCGCCGAGTGCTTATAAAGATATCATAAACAATAACACTAGGCGGTACTAATTGGTCCATTATGTATTCACCTCATTATACCATTTTTCCCTTCCAGGCATTCATCATTTGAAAAGTGATAATGGAGCGTTCAACAGACACCATCTACCTTCCCTATGATGTTTAGGTGCTAATTATTGTGAAAGCTGCAGCAAACTCCGTTTAGGACTTGTGCAGTCTCAGAATATTGTGTACTATTGCGCGCAATACAGGGGAGGAGGATATTGTGTATCAACATGCCTCGATTTGATATATATAGCAAATTTGGTTGGCTTGGGATCGTCGGGACCGGGAGGCAGAAAGATTCTTTGAACGGTGCATGCAAAAGGGACGCCCGGTGGGCCGGTGTGCGAGAGCTCTTCATTTGACAACACCATGATGTGGGGATGGAAATGCTACACACTACCAAACCATGACCATGTGGCCACCCAGTACCCACTGTCAATGATGCTGATGCTTTGTAACGACGACGACAAGGCAAAAAACTAGGGAATCAAAATATTTCGTGTGCTTGAGGCGTCTGGTGCACTAACAATCTGCAAAGTGAGATTCAGACAAGTTTTCAGATGTTCGTGGCTAACTGAATGTAATGTGCTTATACTAAATGAAGAGAATCAAGTTTGTGTTTCGAATACATTTCCAAGCCTTGGCAATATGGGTGCTATCTACACGCCATGGAAGAGGGTGGCACAAAGACAACGGTGCTGGAGGTTCTAGTCACGTTCCATGCATCCATTATCGCGCCAACTATGAGTTAATACTATTTGTCAATATCCTTTAGGGTTAGGTCCACCTTTCATTTTAGTTAAGCAAGATAACTCGTATATTTCCAATATATATATTCTGAAATATTATATATCATCAAACAAGTTTTATGCCAATTGACTACTTTTCTCTTTTTTAGTTTTCATTAAATGATTGTTATGTTGTTTAATAGTTAAATGAAATGAATTAGGAAAAGTATACGTTGCCAAGAGGAGAGTCTGCCAACTATTACCAACACAAATTAAAAAGAATTTAAAATAATCATATATGGCTTAATTAGGTTTAATGTGGGGTCCAAGAATAACATTGA
>NC_029788.2:109705290-109713701 GCF_000816755.2 Arachis ipaensis
TGCATCGATTTCCGGTGTACGTGTCTCTGTTGAAGGCGAGTGTATCACATTACATACATGGATACATAAATTTTTGAAGAAGCATCATACGGCATTGCATATGACGTGAGTGAGCATTCTAATTCCATCGACGTTAATATTCCGTCTTTGAGTGAAGATGACACACCACTTGTGGAACAGGTAATTTGTGTTTTAGTAGCGTATTTGGTTATGCCTACCTGCAACTTATTTTTAATGTTTTAATTGTTGAGTTATTAACAGGGATACACTTTGTTGCAAGGATTGTGTTTTATTATTTTTTAGTTCACCATGTTGAGATGATGTTTACAGCTTTGATTAAATTTTTTCATTTTTTTATGGTTATGATCATGGATAGTAATGTTTTCTATTAGTTTAGTTTGGGTTATTTATTAGTAGGTATTATCAAAAGATACGTGGTTGTTGGAAGCATTTTTATGAGTGTCGAATGGTCGATATTTATCTTGTTTGGTGATATGTCCTCGGTTATCGATTCTAAGGGAAAGAATCTGAAGACGTTAATCAAAAAAAGGATGATGCTACCGTAATTAATAATGAGGTGTAAAACATATTTATTCTTGTCATGAAATTAGCGAGATATTGGAAATTGATTAGTTTGCTGTGTTTTGTGTTAAATGATACCTTTTCTGAATGGATTTGCAGTTGCCGGATCACACTGGAATTCCAATAGAGAAAATCCTGTACGTAAGATTGAGATTTAATTCGTTGCAGCTGGCAAAAGAGTTCTATTCTAATTATGCAAAGAAAGTTGGGTTTGTGACTAGGATTAGGAATACCAACTTTGACAAGACCAGAAAGAAATTAAAGGTACCTATTAACCGATCGATATACTGCAGTCGTGAAAGTTATCGGGAGTCTCGAGTGAAGACAGCAACGCGGGTAAAGAGAATAACAATAGACGGATGCAAAGCAAGGATGTACGTGATGCTTGATAGGCAGAAGGATAATTGGATGGTGTCCAAATTAGAATTGAAGCATACCCACACGTGTTCTGCCAAGCAAGCTGTGCATTACAGTAAGTACAGGGAACTGATCATGCATGCCAAGTATGTGATTCAGAACAACGATGAGGCTGGCATACAGCCAGCCCAACAAGACTTATCTCGCACTGGCAAATGAGTTTGGTAGGTCATCAAAGTTAGATTACTCAGAAAAGGATGTGAGGAACTACATAATAAGGAATCTGCACTGTGCTGACGTAAACGCAGATGTGAAGAAAGTGATTAGCTATTTCATGCGAATGAGAGATATAAACCCGAAGTTCTTTTATGCAGTTGATGTGGACAAAACTAACAAGTTTAAGAGTGCGCTATGGGTAGATGCAAGTCCATTCTACCCGAATGTGCTTTGTTGGGAAATGAGAAAATTCGTAGCTTTGAGTGGATCTTTAAACAATGGTTGAAGTGCATGGAAACTCCCCCACAGGCCATCATCACGGACCAGTGCAAATCCATGTTTGGCGCTATTAGGAATGTCTTCCCAGATACTAGACATCGATGGTGCATATGGCACATAATGAAGAAGATACCACATAAGCTCAGAGGATATGCTCGGTACAAAGAAATAGATGCTAAAATTCATGGCACTGTTTGGAATTCCCGTTTTGAAGAATCTTTCGAGAAGGATTGGTGTGCATTCATTACTGAGTTTAACCTAGAGAAAAATAAATGACTATCAGGTTTGTTCTGTATTGTGCTCTTATGTTCTTTTTGGATGGTAGGTTTGTTATGGAGGTTCTATTTTTACTTTACTCGATTTTAGTTTCCATTGTCATCAGATGATTGGTAACCTATTTGGGTACTTTTATCGAATATCTATGTTTGAAACGTTGATGTATAGTTAGTTCACTAAGTCTTTAGTTGTGTGCTGTGATGTAGCTACTTATTCATGATGGTGATTCTTGCTTTGATATGTTTTGGTTTTGTAGACCATTATGACAATTGTCGAATGTGGGTTCCAATATATTTTCAAGGTGAATTTTGGGCTGGTATGAGAAGTACCCAACGGAGTGAGAGTATGCACGCCTTTTTCGGTAGTTACCTGCATTACAAAAGTGGACTGGTTCAGTTCGTTCATGAGTATGACAATGTGCTTGGGAACAAATAGAAAGAGAAACTGGAGGACGATGTTGCAGACTCTAAAGGAGTTGTCCCATGTTTATCGAGCTCTACAATTGAAAGATAATTTCAGCGTGAGTACACAACTTCTAAGTTTAGGGAAGTTCAACATGAATTCAGAAAAAAAGGGGATTGTTTAGTCCATGGTGTCACTCAAGAGGGTGATTTGTTCGGGTGACCGTGAACGAGTAATACCTAATATATGGGGAGCCTAGGTCCTGGACGTACATTGTCGAGTTTGACCTAGAGACACACAAGGTTCGGTGCGAATGCAACATGTTTGGATCAAGAGGTATTCTTTGTTGCCACTGTCTTGCTGTGTTCTTTCATTATGGAGTAGACAGAGTATCATCTTGCTATGTTATCCCTTGCTGGAGCAATAATGTACAATGGAAACACACTTTCATCAAGAGTAGCCACGACGAGAAGCGATCAGAAAAAAGGCACAACTTATTTAGACAATTGTGTTCACACTTCTATAATGTTGCCCAGGATTTCGTGACATGCGAAGAAGAAGCGGCCATGTTACATTCGAGTCTTGATCAATTAAGGTCAAAGTTGCTTGATTATCGTGCGAACTGGGGTCAGGTGTGTTCCAACTACACAAAATAGTACGGTCACACAGCACAACCCCATCTTGGTGAATCTGACAATCAAGGTCCTTCAAAGGTTTCAACGAAGGGTCGCCCAAGATTGAAGAGGATTGGATTTGAACTCGACACCTCAATCAAGAAATCTATGCGAAGAAAGAAGAAGAATCCACCGCCGGTATGTGTTTAGTATTTCTTTAGTTTCGAACCACTTGTTAACATGACTAGATGGATAAAGTTGTAACTGTTATTCACTTTATGTTTATGCATGTTTGTTCTTTTTAGGAAGTTGATCAAGCAATGAATCCAGATATAGTAGGGGGTTATGCTGGGAGAGCGAATGAATTACAGGAACATGGCGGGTTCTTGTCATTGTTAAATTCATTTCGGCCTACTTAGAAGAATTTTGATTATAGATTTGTATGGAGATATCCCTTTCTTTATTAGTAACTTTTTTTTCACTTATCCATGACAAAGTATTCTGGTTTTTAAAGAAATAAACATTGTTAAGCCGACGATATATCATTACTTATTGAGTTTATGTTCATGGATTAATATTGTCAAACCCTGACAAGTTTGTTAAGTTTGAATTTTGCTTAACAAAATACTAATGAATGTTACGTACTATTGATGTGGAGATCAAATGCCATTAAATTTAAGCTGGATTTTCATTTTGTTACTCTTACCACCTTAAAAAAAGTGTCAGTTAGGTCTATAAATGAATCAATAAAGTCATCGTTCGAACGTAAAAAACAAACATAACAAATAAGACATCTAAATTAGACAAATCCGAAGAAGACATGATGAAATTATACGCAACCCCTAGAAGACACGTCCAGGATAACATGAAAACACGAAAGACACATTCGCAAAAGACACCTCTCACAGAAAACACATCCCTATGAAGACACCTCCTAGAAAGTCACTGCTAGAAGACACTTCTTGAAAAAGACACATCCTTATGAAGACACCTCCTAAAAAGTCACTGATAGAAGACACTTTTTGAAAAAGACACATCCATCTATAGAAACCTGCAATAAGTCACAGCAAAAAACACCTCTCCCGAAACACACTTCTAGTGAAAGACACATCCGTCTATATACAGATCTGAGAAAGTCACAGCAGAAAGACACTTCCCGCGAAAGACACATTCGAAGTTAAACAACATCAAAAACAATGCATTGGCAAAAGACACTTCTCCCGGAAGACACATCTGTGAAAAGACACCTCTAACGACACACGACTAAAATAGACACATAATACAGAAGTTACACTTCCACCAGAACACATTTCCATTTTCAGTCAGCTATGAACAAAATATGACTAACAATGCATGACTAAGATAAGTAGAGACATCCGGAGACATGTAGGAGCCTCAACATGTTTATTCATTGGCAATAAATATACTTCAAAACGCATAAGTTGTTGAGCCTGTGCACAAAATTATCTCAAACCAAGGTGCAAAAGACAGAATTCATATCAACAGTACATGCATTATCTCTGAATTAACCATCAAAGCTCATCAAGGTCCAAAGTGCAACTACCCATAAACAACCTAAGAATCCAAAAGAAATAGTCACATTGTGTAAGACAAGTAATTTGTCTAGTGCCAACAAAATATAGCATAGGATGTGAGGATATTCCCTCCTGATATAAACAAAGACGTAATATGGAGCCTTCTTCTTCCCATGTTTAGCTCCTTCTGGTGGACTTTTTTCTGGCTTTCCTCCAGCTCGCTGAAGTATGCTCTTTGTATCAGGTGCTGTGAATGGAGTCCTAACCTCCATACGTTTGTTCCTTGATTGGTTGCGGCACACAGGAGGTCAAGCACGGCTGTCAAGGGCATTCAAGGCAGCTCCAATGGCTATATTCTTGTGACATAGGATGATGTCCAATATTATTTCCAACCTGTATAACTTGATGATGTCCTGCATATAAAAATCAATGTTAAAGAATCGCTTGTAGGTACAGACATTGACCTGAGTATAAAAAATATATTAATAAAGTATATAGGTTTGGAAGCTCACATAGTGCCAGTCATCTAGTTTCCCGTCTTTGTTCTAGTACTCCATGAATTTTATTGCATACACACCACAGTCAAATCTAAGTGAACAGAAAATGCAATTCTATTAGTGAAACATCTCAATGTAACTAAACAATTAATACATTGCAAGATTTTGGAGGGATGACTCACCCCTTTGGTTGTAGTGGAACAGAGACATATGTGCAAGGCAGGCCTTGTTGAGTGGACTTATAAGTCGGGATAGCCACCTGTGCAATGTCTTCAATGAGCCTCACCTAAAACACAAACAACTAAACTTAAACGAAATACAACAAGAAGGGTTAAATAGAGTTTAAGAGCGATGAGCTGTTGTGGTACCGCATATGAATCTAGCCTGTTCCATGTTGTATCAGGTGGTTTACTATGTATGCTATCTAGTACGAACAGCCTTTTCCTGGAGACATCGAATGCATACACCCACCAGTGACGAGTGATACATACAGGAAAAAACCACTGCACAACCAACAATTGTAACTAGGTATATTATTTGCATTTAGAAAGAAAAATACATATTTATTGTGTTGTTGCTATGATGATAGTAACTTATTATACTGCAAACATACGTACTTATTTTCTATTTGAAGTTGTTTTCTTGTCAAAATACCTAGTATCGGCACCAAAGTGTTGACCCAATCCAACATACGCTGAATTGGGTCCATCTTGAAAGTTTAGCAGATTCTTTGTGACTAATACCATTTCTTATAGAATTATGAATTATCAAAAGTTCATAAACTGTACTGTACATAAATGATTAATATGGACGTTCCCTTACCAGAATCTCCGGACACATGCAATAAAAGTCACGCGTGGATCTTTTGAGCCCTGAGTCATTCAATGCGCAACACATCCAGTGTACAACCTACATAACCAGCTTGTAAAATCATAAATGTCGATAACACATAAGCAACAAAAAAAGTGGAGTAACATAATTTTTCGTTACATACACTGTTATTGAGCCACGCACGTGGTCTCAGTTGCACAAGTCCTCCCTCGATAGCACTTGGTGTGGTCTACACTCATATGACGCCAAAGTTTGCTGGCTATCAAGAGAAGTGTCCACAGCCCATCCTCTGATTCGTTGTTCATCCCGCTCGGTGATTTTCCGTCTCCGAAGTAACAGATGAATAGGTCATGGAGGAGAAGGTGTGTGTGATTTAAAGAGCTGCGTTATCCCAAGAGAGAAAGAGGGGCGCTGTGGACTCGACGTGCGGTAGGAAGAACCTCTTGGAATGATTGTGTGGATCGGATCTATGCTAATAGGTCTCAAGGCGTAAACGCCCTTTTCTATATCTACCCATATCATTTCGCTCTCCGGATCCCGCTGAGATAAGATGTCAGGATCCCTGTTTGAAATAAAAAAATTATGGTAGTCAACTTTCAAGAATTGTTTAAGAGGCTATAAAAAAACCTTGTATACTACTACCGGAAACAAAGTTATGTAGTAATCACTTGCCTGTCAAAAAATTCATTAGAATATTCCTCAAGCCCTGCATATTTAACTAATGCTGTTGATAGTATTTTTGGTTCGGGATCAACTGTCTCGGTTGGTTGATTAGTTGATTCCGACAGGATGGTTGTGATGATTTTCCCTTCTACCCTGTGATGCTGAGGTGTTTTCCTTTGAAGAGTTTTGATGCGGAGTCTGATGCCAGGTCATCGTCGTCATCCGCTTCAGATGATACTGAATGATGGGTTGTACGCAATGATGCACTACTAACTCCCCTCTTCATGGTGGATCCCTAAACCACAATATAAAACAAGTTGTTCATAAACACCTCGAAGTGCTTTCACATGACACAAAGAACACAAGATTAACTAATAGAGCATATCATTTAGGTTTATTAAATAATGACATAACCAGTAACTTGTTTAACCATAACATAAACCCATGCTCATGTTCCAAACTGCATAGATGCAACTAACAAATTCTAAAAAGGAACATCTTGCTCACCTTAGGGTTCTCTTTTTCATTTGTCTTATTAGTCGTGCCTGCTTTCCCATCCCTCATACGTGGTTGAGGTGTCCTCGTTGAATAAGATCTTCGGCACAATCTCTTTGCAATGGACTCGTCGTCATCGTCATCATCGTCCAATGCAACTGCATGTGTATTGACGTTTGGATTTTCTATCGGTAAAGAAATTTTATAAATATAATCGCGTTGTAAGTATAGTTTCTAAACCAACAGAGAATCCTTTCGTACAAAAGTTTGGTTGTCACAAGTAACAAACCCCTAAATAAATTGATAACTGAAGTATTTAAACCTTGGGTCATCTCTCAAGGAATTGCAAGGAAGTGTTCTTATTATTGGTTATGAGTCTTGTAAATTGGGGGTTTTTAAAATAAGGAACAGGTAATTTAAATAACAAGAAAAATAAATTAATAATAATAAAATCTCTTGGCAAGGTATGAGAAATTGAAGTCCTATCCTAGTTATCCTTATCAGGTGTGAAGAAAATTGGATTCTGCTCCCACTTAGTTAAGTCAAGTGGACTAATTAATTTAATCCTCAAGTCCTAGTCAACTCCTATGGAAAGACTAGAGTTATTGGAGTACAAATTAACCAGCGAGGAATTCCAATTTCAATCAACAGTTGAGTTTGATAACTCAAGTGTTACTAATTACTCAACAAAAAGCCAAAAGGGAAGAAATTCTACTTGAATGAAAATAATTTGGATAAATCGAGAGCATTAATAGATTAAAGAGAGCAATCATAAGTCTGAAATACCTCAAATTATATTAAATAAAGAAATCAATTCTAACATGGAGTTCATAAACTAACATTAACAAACTAAAATAAAATAATAGAATAAATAAAAGTAGAAGAAAAATTAAAGTAAAGAAACATTGAACCTGGGATTGAGAAGCAATCCTAAAATTAAGAGAAATCTTAAATCCTAATCCTAAGAGAGAGGAGAGAACCTCTCTGGTGCACGAATTGTGAATCACACTTTTCACAACGCGTACCACTAACCAGCAAGTGCACTGGGTCGTCCAAGTAATACCTCACGTGAGTAAGGGTCGAATCCCACGGAGATTGTTGGTTTGAAGCAATCTATGGTTATCTACTTCTGGGGCCCACTTGGTGTGTGCTGGGCTGAGACTTAAGCAATTCATGTGTAGAAGCCATTTGTGGAGTTGAACGCCAGTTTTTATGCCAGTTTGGGCGTTCAACTCCAGCTTTTGATCCTTTTTTGGCGCTGGACGCCAGAATTGGGCAGAGAACTGGCGTTGAACGCCAGTTTACGTCATCTATCCTTGTGCAAAGTATGGACTATTATATATTGCTGGAAAGCCCTGGATGTCTACTTTCCAATGCATTTAGAAGCATGCCATTTCGAGTTCTGTAGCTCCAGAAAATCCACTTTGAGTGCAGGGAGGTCAGAATCCAACAGCATCAGCAGTCCTTTTTCAGCCTGAATCAGATTTTTGCTCAGCTCCTTCAATTTCAGCCAGAAAAATACCTGAAATTGCAGAAAAACACACAACTCATAGTAAAGTCCAGAAATAAGATTTTTTCCTAAAAACTAATAAAAATAGACTAAAAACTAACTAAAACATACTCAAAACTATATGAAATTAACCCCAAAAAGCGTATAAAATATC
>NC_029788.2:109716627-109724310 GCF_000816755.2 Arachis ipaensis
GCCTACCTTAGTGGTTAAAGAAGCCTTTTTAGAGGGGTTGTTATCAGCACTTGTGTGTGTCTGATCCCTCACTGGCAATTGAGTGCCAGAGTCAGAAGCTGGAGTGACGTTAGACGCCAGCTCACTGTCTGTTCCTGGCACCTGAATGCCAGAAATGTGCCCATTTTGGGCGTTCAACGCTGGATTCTACCCCATTTGGGCGTTGAACGCCAGATTCTTGCCCATTTCTGGCGTTGAACGCCAATTCTACCTTGTTTCTGGCGTTGAACGCCAGTTTTGGGCATGGTCTGGGCGTTCAGCGCCAGCCTTCCACCCATTTTCTGGCGTTTTAGCGCCAGAATTATTTTTCCCTGGGCTCTTACTGTCCTCAGGTGAATCTTTGGTGGGTTGCTCATTTCTTGAATTTTTGATGCCTTGAGGTGGGGTATTTAATGTTTTCCCACTCCTTAATTGAACTGCTTGGCATTCTTCTGCTATTTGCCTTGATAGTTGCTGCTTTGTTTGCTTAAACTGTTCGTCCATATGTATATTAGCTATCCTTGTCTCCTGTAGCCTGTCCTTGAATTCAGCTAGCTGCTTTGTTAGAAAATCCAATTGCTGATTGAATTCAGCAGCTTGTTTTACAGTACTGAATTCAGCAGTTACTGTTTTAACCTCTTCATTCATGGAAGGGTTGCTGCTTAGGTACAGATGCTGATTCCTGGCAACTGTATCAATGAGCTCTTGAGCCTCTTCAATTGTCTTTCTCATATGGATAGATCCACCAGCTGAGTAATCTAGAGACATCTGAGCTCCTTCTGCAAGCCCATAGTAGAAGATGTCTAACTGAACCCACTCTGAAAACATTTCAGAGGGGCATTTTCGTAGCATCTCTCTGTATCTCTCCCAGGCATCATAAAGAGATTCATTATCTCCTTGTCTAAAGCCTTGGATGTCCAGCCTTAGCTGTGTCATCCTTTGTGGAGGAAAATACTGATTCAGAAATTTTTCTGTCAGCTGTTTCCATGTTCTTATGCTGGCCTTAGGTTGGTTATTTAACCACCTCTTAGCTTGATCTTTTACAGCAAATGGAAACAGTAATAGTCTGTAGACATCCTGATCTATTTCCTTATCATGCACTGTGTCAGCAATTTGTAAAAATTGTGCCAGAAACTCTGTAGGTTCTTCCTGTGGAAGACCGGAATACTGACAACTTTGCTGCACCATGATAATGAGCTGAGGATTCAACTCAAAGCTACTAACTCCAATGGAGGGTATGCAGATGCTACTCCCATATGAAGCAGTAGAGGGGTTAGAATATGACCCCAGAGTCCTCCTTGACTGTTCATTTCCACTTATGTCCATGATGGATAAAGGGATATAACTTGGATTGATTTACCTTTTTATTTATTTTATTTTATTTATTTAATTTTTTTGAAAATAAAATAAAAATAAAAATAAATAAAAGTGGGTGAAGATTTTTGAAAAATTGAGGAGAGAGGAAATAGTTAGGAAGTTTTGAAAAAGATATGATTTTTTTTTTTAAAAATGATTTTCGAAAAAAATGCTTTAAAAATAGAGGGAAAAAATATTTTTGGATGTTTAAGGGAAAAGGGAGAAACAAAAAGATAGCACAGGATTTAAAATTTTTAGATCTAATGCTCCTTATTTTTCGAAAATTTTTGGAGGGAAAACACCAAGGAACACCAAACTTAAAAATTTTAAGATCAAGACACAAGAAAAACTCAAGAACACTAGGGAAGAACACCAAACTTAAAATTTTTTAGAAAACCAAAAGAAATTTTCGAAATTTATTTTATTTTATTTTATTTTTTTTGAAAAATCAACAAGAAAACACCAAACTTAAAGTTTGGCACAGGATTTAATAAAAAAAAATATTTTTGAAAAAGTTAATTCATCGAGACACAGCAGAGCTCCTCACCCCCAACAATGGGGTTTAGAGACTCATGCCGTCAGAGAATACAAAGTTTAGATCTGAAATGTCATGAGATACAAAATAAGTCTCTAAAAGTTGTTTAAATACTAAACTAGTAGCCTAGGGTTACAAAATATGAGTAGACTATGATGGATGATGCAGAAATCTACTTCTGGGGCCCACTTGGTGTGTGCTGGGCTAAGACTTAAGCAATTCACGTGTAGAGGCCATTTGTGGAGTTGAACGCCAGTTTTTATGCCAGTTTGGGCGTTCAACTCCAGCTTTTGATCCTTTTCTGGCGTTGGACGCCAGAATTGGGCAGAGAACTGGCGTTGAACGCCAGTTTACGTCGTCTATCCTTGTGCAAAGTATGGACTATTATATATTGCTGGAAAGCCCTGGATGTCTAATTTCCAATGCAATTGGAAGCATGCCATTTCGAGTTCTGTAGCTCCAGAAAATCCACTTTGAGTGCAGGGAGGTCAGAATCCAACAGCATCAGCAGTCCTTTTTCAGCCTGAATCAGATTTTTGCTCAGCTCCTTCAATTTCAGCCAGAAAAATACCTGAAATTGCAGAAAAATACACAACTCATAGTAAAGTCCAGAAATATGAATTTTTCCTAAAAACTAATAAAAATAGACTAAAAACTAACTAAAACATACTCAAAACTATATGAAATTATCCCCAAAAAGCGTATAAAATATCCGCTCATCACTCTCTCTCTAAAAACTACATCTAATCCTAAAAATTATGTATTATGAATGTATGATATGTTGTTGTTTGATTCCTCCATTCTCTGGCTTATATTCCATATTTCTGGATTCAGAATTGGGCCGAAAAAGGGTCCAGAAATTGCTGGGGGCGTTTTCTGCAGATTCCTGTACGTGGCGTCTGTCGCACGTTCGCGTGGGTCACACGTTCGCGTCATCTGGAAGTTTTCCTTGTCAGGCGTATGTGTCGGTCACGTGTACACGTCATTTGCGTTCTGCTCATGGCGCGCGTCCGCGTCAGTCACGCGTGCGCGTCGATGCCTTTTAGTGCTGGGCACGCGTTCGCGTCGTCCATGCGTTCGCATCGCTGCCCTTTTCTTCAAAACTCCCTTTTTGTGCTTTCCTTCCATTTTTATATGTTTCCTTTTCGTCCCCTAAGCCATTCTTGCCCTATGAAACCTGAAAATACTTAACACACAAATCATGACATCGAATGGTAATAAAGGGTAATTAAAATTAATATTTTTAAAGCATAGGAAACATGTTTTTCACATATATCATAAAATAAGGAAGGAAAAGTAAAACCATGCAATTTACATGAATAAGTGGGTGAAGGGTTGAATAAATCATTTAAATTAAGCACAAAATACATCATAAAATATGAGTTTATCAACATCCCCATACTTAAACAATAGCATGTCCTCATGCTAAATCCAAGAGAAAGGGTAAAGTTATAATGGTGAAATCTCATGCAATGCAATCTATTCTAAATGCAAACTACCTACATGAATCATGTAATTTTTAATTATTATCCACCTATATATATAAAACTTACATGTGGTTAATATTGATTCATATTTTCAAGGAATTATATATGCATAGCCAAACCTAGATCATGTTAAAGAACTTTCACAATTGAGTTGGGTAAACATATTTCACAAACTTGCAAGACAATTTTAAACAATTAAGCAGAGATATATGGCGATGAGCTATTGAACCCTCACTAGATTTTGTGTTTACTCTCTAGTCACTCAGTGTTTATTGGGTTAATCACTCTATTCTTTTCTATTCTTGCTTTCTAAAACTTTGTTCTTCATCTAACCAATCAACAAATATTGAATATAGACATACAAAAATCATGAGGTCTTTCTCAAGGTTGTAATAGGGCCAAGGTAAGGGTAAGGGTATATATAAGGCTAAGTGAGCTAACAAAGTGGATCCTTGATTAGTCTAAGATCTCACCTAACATATATATACTCTATAAAATTTTTAAAACTATCCAGGGCTTCCCATGATTTTTCCCACTTTATGTAGCATACTCATGTACCAATTTTGATTTTTACTTCCATGTGCATTGATTTCTCTAAACTTATTATTGGGGTAATTTTGTCCCCTTATTTACTTATTTAACTAAAAGGATTTTTTTTTTGAAAATATAAATAGAACATATATCAATGCACATGGTATTTTGATTTAAATTGATTTCACATGAGCATACTCCCAAATTCCTGATTATTTTATTATTTTAGTCCTTTCCTATCCACCCATGTTCCCATGTTTCCCCACACTTAGTGTGCATCACAATTTCTATCTTAAGCTAACCAAGGATTCAACTTGGAATTTTTAATTTATTTTTCTGCTTAAGGCTAGTAATGTGGTTATAGAACAAGAGGGGATTAAAAGCTCAAGGGGGCTAACAAGGGTGATGTAAAAGGTAAGCTTATTTGGGATAAGTGAGGAAAAATTCAAATGATGGCCTCAATCATCTCTTGGTATGTATCTATATTCTATATTGGATATATAGATTGAAACAAAGTAAAGATCATCAGAATAAAAAAGAAGGGCGAACACACAAGAATGAAATAATTATGGTTAGACGATGTAACCATACAATTAAGCTAAAAAAATTGCAGGTTGTACGTTCTTTGGCTCAAAAAAACCATATATCAGTTATGTATGTCATGCAAGTAGAAATCAAGAGTTCCCATTATGCTCAATGTGAATCTTAGGGTGGCCCTTAAAATCTTAGTATTTTTCCTTGAAAAATGTTGTCAGCTTAACTAACATGTAATGCTATATATATAGAAGGTGTGTGGATTGTTGTGATTCTATTATACTAAAATTTTTATTTTACTCTTTTTATTTCTAATTAATCCAAGTTATCGTATGCTAAAAGGGAAAACTAAACTAATTAATCTATATGTTCTATATCACAACTTAATAACTAAAATTGCAACTAGACTAAACTAAATATCTAATATATAAACTAAAGTAGAAAATGCAGAAATACAGTAAAAATACAGCAAAAGAAAAGTGTGCAAGTACTGAAAGATGAAAATAAAAATAAAAATACAGAAAAATAAACAAAATAGGATAAAAGAGTCTGAAAAGTAGTTCACCAAAATAAAGTACGCCAGAGATGGCGACCTCCCCACACTTAAATAATAGCATCGTCCTCGATGCTCACTCAAGCTGGGTGTGAGAAGTGTCATCTCCGGAAGGGTGTGCAGTAGGTGTCTCGGTGGTGATCTGAGGATCTGCAGTCGGGATAAGTGTCGGAGGATCTGACTGCTGAAGAGGAGGCTCTGTCTGTAGAGAAATCTCCAAGTCTGCGATCTGTATCTGTGGCTCCTCATGCTGTGGTGCAACCTGCTCCGGTCCTCGATACTCACTCACTCTCGGTGCAGCCTCCTCATGATCATCTGCCTCCGCATCAGATGGCTCAGAAGCAGTGTCAGGCTCGGAGGGGATATCACTGCTGGATCGGATCATCAATTTTAGGTGCTCATAGCATCGCTTGTTACGACGCTCCATATGATCTAGGTGTGCGAAGAGGCGGTGCACCAGATGATAAATGGGCTCAGGGGCAGGTGGAGGTGCAGTGGATGGAGCTGGTGCAGCAGTGGAGGCAGAAGGGGCAGCAGAGGATGTGGCTGCCTCAGTAGAAGCGGTGAGGAATGGTGGTCTGTAGCCTAAAGCCTAAAATTTCCTGCTGTGAGGGATAATCTTCTTGCAGTCTACAGCAGTTGGCTTCTCATCAGCAAGCTCCCAAGGCACGTCAGCTCGACGGCCTAGCTGAGTGATCAAGTAAGGAAAAGGAAGGGTGCCTCTACTGTGGACTCTGGCCATAGAATACCTGATGAAACGTGAAAGATATAGGTCCTTACCCTCCATCACACACCAGATGAGGGTGATCATAGCAGCGGGCAGCTCTGTCTCATGAGTGCTCGGCATCACGTAGTTACTCAGAATCTGGTGCCAAAGCCGAGCCTCATCATTCAAATATATCAGCTTGATTCCCTTAGGCATCACTGTATTCTTTCCCATGACCCATGGGACAGTAGGATCAAGGGTGATTCTCCGTTTGACTACATCCCAGTCAAATCTCATGTATCTCAAATCCTCTTCAGCCTTTTGGTAACCGTCAGGCTAATCTGATTTAGGCGGAAGCTGGAGGATATCCTCAATAGCTTCCTCAGTGACTAAAATCTGTTTCTCTCTGAGGTGCACTACATCCAAGGTCGTTTTGAAATAGTTGCAGTAGAATTCTCGGACCCAGGATGAGTTAACTTCGGTCAAGTTCCTTTCCAAGAAGAACCAGCCTCGTTGTTTTATCTATTCGGATGTGTACTGGGTGAGTTCTTCTGGAATTTTAAGAGTTCTTTCCAGGCAGAGGTTCTTGGAAGTGGCAAACACTGGATACTTAAGCTCACAGTATCTATTTGCAAACTTGACTGGATCTGTGGCAGTGAGGAGCTGGTCGGCCTTTTCCTGCGGGGTAAAGTGCTTTTCCCGCCAGAAATCGTCGTGAAGCAAATCTAAATAGAGGTAGAAGATTCTCCTCTCTTCCGTTTTCCAATAGTTGCCTTGCCTTTTCCCTTACCTTTGGGATCATACATCCTGAAAAGTAGAAGTGGCAGGATATAATTGAACTAAAGTAGGAAAGCAAGTAGGCAAGTAGGGTTTTGTCAATGTAAGCATAAAGGCAAAAGAGAGCAATAAAAGCATGAGATGAGTGAAATATATGTACATTTTGGATTGAATTTACGTTAAAAGTCTGAGAGGGAAAATCACAATCCAAAATATAATAGAAGTGGGATTCAAGTTAAGTAGGAAAAATAGTAATCATGCCTTGAGTTAGAAAGTTAAAGTAGTTAGGTAAAAACCAAAAAAGAGAAGTTAGAAAGTTAAACTGGTTAGGAGTTAAAAAGGAAGTTAAAGTGAGTGGCATGAGAATAGTTTTCCTAGTTATCAAGAAATTCACAAATTGGAAGAACAAGTAACTCATAGTCAAGCAAGGATTGCAGTTTATTGATGATAATTCTTATAGATAAAGTAAGTTTAAAATGCGAAAGAAATCATCAATAAGCAATTTATTACTCAGGGAACCAAAAGGAAAAAGAATGCTAGCCCGTGCATTTATGAATTGGTTGGGTTGTAGCCAAGTAATGCAAAATTTTGAATTTCTGAGCCAATACATGAATGGGGGTAAGAAAATTAGGCAGCATTCTTGCTAAAATTGGATGTCTCCGGGTAATAAACAACAAGAAAAGCAGTTCATATGAAATTAAATAGTGCTGAAAAGGTTAACATGGTATAATAGCAGCATCAAACATGAAAGAACAGCATATGAACATGACATCATCACAGCCAATTCAGAGTTGCCAATCAGATAAAAACATGCAGCAAGAACGGTGCAATTATCAGGCCTAAATCCACTAACCACATCCTAGCTACCTAACCACCTAGAATCCACTACAACATGCATCTCTAACTATCCTACTTCGAACAAAAATTGTAAAATATGCAACTAATTGACTAATTGGAAAATGAAATCGGTGTTCGGCGGAACCTGGTGTGTAGAAACAGAAAGTAGGCTTAGAGAGATGGTGGCGATACGGTGGTGACACAGCGGCGGTGGATGGTGGCGCGGCGGCGGTCCGAGGTAGAGGTAGGGGCAGTTTTGGTGGTTGAAGGTGGTTAAGGTGGAGGGGGGAAAGAGAGAAGGGGGTGAGGGTTGTGTTGTGGTGGCTGGTGGTGGCGCGGTGGTGGTGGC
>NC_029788.2:109724694-109729100 GCF_000816755.2 Arachis ipaensis
AGTCCTGGCGGCTGGGATGGCGGCGCGGCGGCGGGTCTGGGCGGCTGGGAGAGGTGGTGGTTGGAGGGTGGGAGAAGAGAAGTTGCAGAGGGGGGATGGGGGGTTTCGCGTGAATGGGGGTTAGTGTTTTTGAATCCACGCGAACGTGTGGAGCATGCGATCGCGTGATTTGGGCGAAAAGTGTGTTGACGCGATCGCGTGAGGGTGGGATAATGAAAGTGACACGTACGCGTGGGGCACGCGAACGCGTCGCTCAGAATTGTGCGAAATACACGATTCCAGCGTCGTTTTGGCGCAACTCTCTGTTTCCATGAAGGGCTCCATAAAATCCGCGTGACGCGTACGCGTCGCTCACGCTTTCGCGTGGGATGTGCGTAGTGCAAGTGACGCGTTCGCGTCAAGGACGCGAACGCATGGGCCAAATTGTGCTAAAGGCACACCAGCCGCACGATTCTAGCCCAACTTTCTGGATGTTGGATTTTTACGCCAATTTCCATTCGACGCCCACGCGTGGCCTACGTGCTCGCGTGGGGTGATTTTTTTTATACAATTATGCAGTATGCAATATGCAGTGCTAATGTAGATGCTATGAATAATTCCAGGTTCAATGAAAATAAAATAAAATAAAAACAAACACGAAATAAAATTGAAGAAGGAACGATCATACCATGGTGGGTTGTCTCCCACCTAGCACTTTTAGTTATAGTCCTTAAGTTGGACATTTAATGAGCTTCCTGCTATGGTGGTTTGTGCTTGAATTCATCCAAAAAGCTCCACCACTGTTTGGAATGCCAATAGCCTCCGGGGTCCCAAACTAGGCATGTAAAGCCCTCGAGCAGCTTCAAATAGATTCTCAGGCTTCCGGGGTGTTGAATGTCAGAACAGATTCCAGGATCCCAAACTTTGCTTTTATATCCACCTTTGTCTTGATCTATATTTTTCCAGCCGGGCGGTTTGGAAATTGTATTCTCACCAAGATGACCAAACGTCTTCCAAGACCCATTCAATTGAACTTGATACCAATCCTTGCACTTCAGATTGAAGTGTGGAACCTTATTGAATCTTGCACACCAGCTCTGAGTACGAGCCATTTTCCTCTTACTCTTAAAGCCGCAAAGAGCTTTAAGCTGACCATCTGTTTCAAGCAAACCATATTCAAGTGAAAAAGTAAAGATAAAAGCTAAAGGTTTTACCCACTTGAAATTTGTATTGGGTGGTAATGGCCTTGGGATAGGTGTTTCCAGTAGTTCTGCAAGCTCTACTCTCTTGTGTTCTTCTGTGAATTCCTCCACTTCCTTGCAAACTTCTTCAAATTCAACCATGTCTTGATCAAAGTCCTCGATTTCTTCCTCATCATCACTCAAGTCATAATTTGGAGGTTGAGAAAAATTTACCTCCACATCACCTTCGTATTCACTTGGGTAAGATTCTTCAGGCTCAAGGAGTTCAGTTGCGGATGCAAGTTCATTACTAGGAGAGCTTGATTTATGATCATCAATGCTAAGGGAATCAGCTTCTTGGTCTGTTCCGCCCAATTCTTCACAAGGTATATGCCTTGGAGGTTGTGCACTATCCTCCTTAGCATCAATTTCAAGCTTCTCGGCGGAATCCTTTACAGTTCTCGATTCCCATGGAGGTTCAGCGTCTCCTAAATCTTCAACCACTTCTTCCTCTGCAACTATTATGGCTTCCTCCACTTGTTCCAATACAAAGCCATGTTCCTCATTGTCCACCGAAGTTTCTAGTGTCTCCTTCATGCTATGCTCTTCTTTTGATTCTCCACATGCAGCCATGGGAGTAATTTGAGTGCTCAGATGTTGGGAAGCTAATTTATTTACTACCTCGGTTAAGGCAGTCGCGACTTCCAGTACATCCCTTTGCATCTTCGCTTGTCCTTGAAGAAGGACACGAAGGGTGTTATCCATTGGAGATTGGGGTGGATATGAGTGTTCATTGGTTGGGAGAGAGGGCTCATAATACGGTGGTGGTTCTTCTTGAGAAGGATATGGATATGGTGAATATGGATGTGGTGGTTCTGAGGAGTAATTGGATTGGAGTCGGGGTGGATATGGGTTAGGGTCGTCTAGAGGTGTTTGGTTGTAGGGGGCTTGTGAGTATGATGGTTTAAAGCTGTGTTGAGGAGATGGTTCATAGGCGTATGGTGGGGCTTGTCGGTAATAATGCTTTTATCTGCTAACACAAAATGAGCTGCCGACCTTTTTAAGGGAGGAAGCCTCAAAACATCATATATAGACAAAGGCATTATACTGACACATGCTCCTAAATCACACATGCAATCATAAATTACTACACCACCAATAGTACAACTAACTATGCAAGGACCTGGATCACTATATTTTTCAGGTAATCCTCCCATTAAAGCAGATATAGAACTACCTAAAGGAATAGTTTCTAATTCATTAATTTTGTCTTTATGGATACATAAGTCTTTTAGAAACTTTGCATATTTAGGTACCTGCTGAATAACATCAAAAAGGGGAACAGTTACCTCAACCTTTTTGAATATTTATACCATTTTAGGATCAGGTTCCAGCTGCTTCCTGGGCTTCCTTGCAAGTTGTGGAAATGGAATGGGAGTAGTGTTTTCTGTGGTGCCTGCACCTTTTTGTGCTTCTTCCTGTGGTTGAGCTATCTCTTCTTCAGCTATGTCCTGTATGTCCTCTTCCTCTTCAACATCTTCGATTTCTACCACCTCTTCAGCTGAGGCGTATTCTGGTGAGCTTGGTTCCTCCTGATTCCTCTCCTGGAGTGTGGTTCCGGACCTCAGGGTGATGGCATTAATGCCTCCCTTTGGATTGGGTAATGGTTGAGTTGGGGCGGTCATAGAAGTTGTGAGTGGATGCCACCATGTTGTCTTCTTGTTGGAGCTGCGGGCATTCATCAGTGTAATGGCTGTAATCAGCACAAATTCCGCAAATTCTTTGTGGAACTAGTTGTTGATTTTGCTGCGGTTGAGTTTGCTGAGCTTGTTGACTCAACTGCATTTGCTTTAGCAGGTTGGTCATCTCACAGATGCTTCGATTTAGAACAGCAGTCTCTATGCCAGAAGATACTTCTGCAACGGCTTTTGAACGGCCTGGCTTCTGTCTGTGGTTTCGAGTAGATTCAGCTAAATCGCTGATCAATTGCCAAGCTTCATCAGTGGTCTTGTACTTCTTCATGGACCCATTATTGGCACTTTCCAATGTGGTCTTATCTTGGGGCCACATACCTTGTGTGATATAGCTGAGTAGCATGATCTTGTCAATCATGTGGTAGGGGCATGCTTCCAGAAGATTATTGAAGCGCTCCCAGTATTCAAAGAGAGTCTCATTGTCATCCTGAACAATTGTAGAGATATCCTTCCTCAGTTTATCAGTAACTTCAGATGGAAAGAATTTCTCCAGAAACTCCTTTCTGAGTGTATCCCAGTTGGATACATTTGCTATAGGTTGAGTGTAGTACCACTCTCTTGCTTTTCCCTCAAGAGAGAACGGAAAAACTTTCAGCAGAATTGAAGTTTCATCAGTGCCATCACGCCTGACAGTAGAACAGGCTGCCTGGAAGTCTCTCAAGTGCTTGATAGGCTCTTGAGCAGGTAGGCCATGAAACTTGGGCATCAAATTTAGTAGTGCGGTCTTTATTTCAAAATCCATAGCTACCGCTGGATGATGCGCTTGGAACGGTTGCATTGGAAAATCAGGAGCTCCTTCCTCCTGAATGGTAACTCTTCTAGCTGCCATGTTTTCTGCACGTAAAACAACCGAATCAGTAGAACGGGGGCTGGTTTCTTCCTCAGATTCACTTTCAGATCCGCCCTCAGAGCGGGCTAACCTACGCTGTTCTCGCCTTATTCGTGAAATAGTCCTTTCAATTTCAGGATCGAATATTAGCAAGCGCGGATCAGGAAGTGAACGCGTCATTTGACGGAAGAAACATGCAGCTTATATTAGCAAAATTAAATAAAATGCAAATAAATAAATTCTAATTAATAAAATTAGCACTCTATTGCAACTCCCCGGCAACGGTGCCAAAAATTGATGGGAAGCAGAAGCTGGTGAATTAAAAATTTATTAAAATGGTTACGTTGCAAGTATAGTTCTTAATTCACTGAGAATCTGCTTATCAATTTAGAAATATGTCACAGAGAGTTTAAATTAAAATTACTGGGAGTTTTAAGTCCCAGGTCGTCTCCCAACGAGTTGCAAAAAGTGTGCTGTTTTATTAATCAGATGTTCCAAGAAGTTGAGCTAAGTAAATTGGAATTTAAATTGAGGATTTTTAAATAATATAAATAAAAGCCTTGACTGGGAATTGATTGGTTAGAATCTCTATCATTAATGGTGTGATTGTAAGATTAATTTGTAATTAATGGTTGTTCTGTTTGGTTATCCTTTACTAGGTAA
>NC_029788.2:109729145-109737579 GCF_000816755.2 Arachis ipaensis
CAAAATTGAACATAACAAAGAACATGGAAGAATAGAACCAAGTTAAAAGAACAAACTAGAATGATGAAGTCTTGATGAGGAAATAACCCTTCTCACTGTTCCAATGCTAAGATCAATTGAAAATTAAAATTCTAAAAACTGGAGAGAAAAACCTAAGAGAGTGAAAAACTAGATCTAAAACTACTAAATGAATGTCTATGTTGTTTCAGCATATTCTCTGACTCTAATCTGTTGTTCCGGGCCAAAAACTGGGCCGAAATAAGGTCCAAAATCGCCCCCAGCAGATTCTGTAGATTATGCAGATCGCACATGTCACGCGATCGCGTCGTCCATGCGGACGCGTCGCTTGCGCTTTTTTCCTCTCCACGCGTTCGCGTCGTCCACGCTACCGCGTCGCTTGCGCTTTCCAATCCGCGCGGCCGCACAAGCCATGCAGCCGCGTCACTGCTATTTGTGCTCCTTCGCGCGGTCGCGTGAGCCATGCGATCGCGTCACTTTTTGCTGGTTATCTCCTCAAATTCTTGTGTTCCTTCCATTTTTGCTAGCTTCCTCTCCAATCTCCATCTCATTCATGCCCTATAAAGCCTGAAACACTTGACACACAGATCACGGCATCGAATAGAATAAAGGAGAATTAAAAATAAATAATTAAAGTCTCTAGGAAGCAATTTTCAAACATGTACTGAATTTAGGAAGGAAATCTAATTGCATGCTAAATTGCTGAATAAGTGGGCAAGGATCATGACAAAACCACACAATTAGACACAATATAAACCATAAAATAGTGGTTTATCAACCTCCCCACACTTAAACATTAGCATGTCCTCATGCTAAATTGAAGGAGACAGGGAAATAATTATGAACATGTAGAAACTCATGAAATGCAATGCAACCCTACATATATAAATAAATGCAACTATATGATTATTGTCCACTTGATCAAAAGTAAATAAGCCCTTCAAAACAGTTTCAAATCAAATTCCACTAATTCTATCATTATACAATAAAACCGATAAAAGTGCAAGAAGATAGCTTATGAAAGCAGGAAACATGAAAATTCAAGCATTGAACCCTCACTGATAATGTATGTACACTCTAATCTCTAGTGTATAGGGTAATCACTCTATTCTTCTCTAGTCATGTTTTCTAACTTTTATTTTTCTCCTAACCAATCAACAACAGTTAATATACCAATGCAAACATCATGAGGTCTTTTCAGGGTTGTAATGGGGTCAAGGTGCAGGTAAGGATATACATATGGCTAAGTGAGCTTTGTAAATTGAATCTTTAATTAACCTAAGCTCTCACCTAATATACATATATTCTATATACTTTTAAATTCATGCTTAGCCACCCATAATTCCCTTTTTCAACCCATACTCATGTTTCAACTTTGCATTTTAATTCTATCATATGTTCATTGATCCTTGAATTCTGAATTTAACGTTGGGGTAATTTTGTCCCCTTATTTATTATTATTTTTTTTATTGAATACATAAAGCTTATCAATGCACATAGATTTTTCATTCTTATATTTTCACATGAGTAGGTATCCAAATTCCCTTTAAATTCTCATGACATATTCCCTCAACAACTTTTGTTCCCACAATTTCCCATGCTTAACTAGCACACACAATTCTATCTTAAGCTAACCAAAGATTCAATTTGGGATATATAATTGTTTTTTCGGCTTAAGGTTAGTAATGTGGTAAGATATCGAACAAATGGGGATTAAAGGCTCAAAGTGGTTAACAAAGGTAATTGAGAAGGGTAGGCTTGATTTGGATAAGTGAGTTTAAACAAGTAATGGCCTCAATCATGTGCAAGCATGTAAATATAATAAATATTGGACATATAAGATAAAACAAAATATAGATTACAATCATAGAGAAGTAAACACACAAGAATAAAATGATTATGGTTAAATAATGTAACCATACATAAAGGCTCAAATCTTTCACAGGTTGTGTGTTCTTTAGCTCAAACATCATGTTCCAAATACAACTCAAGCAGATTTATCATAAAAATTTTGAAAAATTAGTGAAATTTTGTTCCAAAGATAGATTTTAAAAGAAACTTATTGTCTCTTCAATCAAGTAGAACATGCATGCAACTATTCTAACCTATGCAATTTATTCTATTCTATAAAAGAAGGGAAATCTAACTAAAATATCCTAATTATTGGTGCCAAAGAAGAGAATTTACCTCCGGAAGTCAGGTACTGACCGACCTCCCCACACTTAAGACTTTGCACCGTCCTCGGTGCCATCTGTCAGAAACAGGGGTGGGCTGGTAGCAGTATCTCCATAGTCGGGACCATCATGGCTCCCGGTGCTGGTAAAGGAAGTGGAGTCCGGAGTGTCTGAGTCCTTGAATTTGCCCATGATCAGCTCCTTGAGGTATGTGAATCGGCGCTTGTTACGGCGCTCTCTCATCTTAGCTTTCTATTCATGCCGATCCAACTGTTCAAGTATCTGCTGGAGCAATTTCTCAGTGGTGGATGCTTGTGGTGTTGAAGAAGGAATATCTTCAACTGGCTCAGTAGGCTGGCTTGTAGTGGCTGGTGAAAGTCTTAGGTATTTCCCGTTAGGGACATATTGATCATCCCGTGGAAGCATGACTTTGGTGTCCCCAGCTCTGTAGGAGACTCCGGCTGCTGAGACAAGATCTAAGACCAGGGTGAAAAAAGGTAGGTTGCCCGCAATTTGTACGTGTTCCATAGCATTCCGGATATGTCTTGAGAGATTCAGAGGTTGGTCTGTAAGGATGCACCATAGTAGAACAGCCATGTCTGTAGTGAAGGAGGACTCATGAGTGCTCGGAAAGACGTAATGGGACATGATCTGTGCCCATACGCGAGCCTCCAAGGTAAGTGCGGAAGCCAAGATTCCCTTAGGGCGGGTACGGTGGTATCCGTAGATCCAACGGCTGCCAGGTAATGCGATGACTCTGAGAACGGAGTTCCAGTCAAATTGGTATCTCTGGCGATGAAGGGCGGCTAACCTGCCTCGGTTGTCTCCATAAGAAACCCCATTGTCTTCGCTCAATTTGCGGCTCAACAAAGTCGACAATATTGGACGGGAGGATAAGAAGGTATTCATTGTTATAGTTCCTTTCTGCTAGGATAGGGAACATCTGCTCACAGTAGCGATTGGGAAATCGCGCAGTGTCCTTTGCTGGAAAGGCTTTCTCCTTGTCGTCAACCTTTATTATCCTGTTAACTCTTTTTGTTGAGGGCTTGACTGCGGTTGAAGAAGGCTCTGCCACTAATGCTCTTTTAGTTCCTCTTCTTGCTGGTGGTTTGGAAGTAGCTTTCTCTTTTCCTTTCTTGGTGGCCATCCTGAAAGAAGGGAAGAGAAACGAAATTAAATTCAAAGAGATAAAGCAAGGAAGAGGGTATTGTATGATGACTCAAAAAGGTTTCTAACACCATGTAAAAGGGAAAGAAGAAGAAGAAGAATAAAAGTTTGAAAAGAAAAAAGAAAAGAAAAAGAAAATAATAATATATATACATAATAGAATAAGAATGATAGAAAAGAGAAGAAGGAAGAAGAAGGTAAAACCTTGTTAATGGAGGAGGGAGAGAGAGAGTGAGAGGTGAGATAGAAAGGGGAAGGGGGGAAAGAAGAAAGAAGGAGGGAAAAGAAAAATTAGGATTTGGAGGAAAGAAAGATAAGATAATTTGGCAATTGGGGTTTAGTTGTGCGGCGCATGCGACGCGGCCGCCTGGGGCACGCGTTCGCGTGGGGATGCGTTAGAGAAGGGGACGCGATCGCGTCGGTCATGCGGTCGCGTGACCTGTGTTGCACTGCTGGCGCGAGTGCAGCCTCACTCCAGCACAACTCTCTGTTCGATTCGTTTTAATAGCCAAAATTGGGTGACGCGATCGCGTGGGTCATGCGATCGCGTGAGTGTGCGTCAGAAAGTAATTGACGCGGCCGCGTCGGCGACGCGGTCACGTGACAAGGATTGTGCTTCCAGCACCAATCCAGCACCACTCTCGCACAATATAGCATTGTGCAGCCCTTTTACGTCGAAAATGCAGGGCACGCGGCCACCCCACGCGGCCGCGTGGGGCACGCAGTCGCGTGGGTCAATTTGTGCCATTGGCATGACTCCAGCGCTCCTCCTGCGTAACTTTCTGTTCATTTTTATTTTTCTTTACTCCCCCCTGCCACGCGGACGCGTCGCTGGTGCGATCGCGTCGCGCGGCAAAATTTTTTTTTTTTAAAGATAAAGATATGTAATTGAAAGAGCACGAGAGCACTAATAAAGAGAAGAGTTATTAAAGAAGAAAAACTAAGAGTGAAGAAAAGAACGATCATACCGCGGTGGGTTGTCTCCCACCAAGCACTTTGCTTTTACGTCCGTAAGTTGGATGCTCCAATAGCTCAATCTGCTGCGATGTGGGGATCTTCCAGGCGGAAGATCTCAAGCTCTTTATTTTTCTGCACCTTCTCACCATGGTATAGCTTCAGGCGCTGTCCATTAACCTTAATAAGTTCAGAGCTTGAAGGATGGCTTAGGTGATAGACTCCGTACGGTTCAGCCTTCTCTACTCTGTATGGACCTTCCCATTTTGATCTCAACTTACCGGGCATGAGCCTCAGTCGAGATTTGTAAAGGAGAACAAAATCTCCAGGTTGGAACTCTCGCTTCTTGATGTTTTGATCATGCACAGCTTTCATCTTTTCCTTGTATATTCTGGAGTTCTCATAAGCTTCTAGGCGAAGGTTCTCCAGTTCCTGCAGTTGCAACTTTCTTTCAGTTCCAGCATTCTCAATTCCCATGTTGCACTCCTTAACTGCCCAGAAGGCTCTGTGTTCTATTTCAACTGGGAGGTGGCAAGCTTTTCCATAAACCAAGCGGAAGGGACTCATCCCAATGGGTGTCTTGTATGCTGTTCTGTATGCCCACAGTGCATCTTGTAGTCTGGTGCTCCAGTCTTTTCTATGAGGCTTTACTATCTTTTGCAAGATACGCTTAATTTCTCTGTTTGACACCTCGGCTTGCCCATTAGTTTGGGGATGGTAAGCTGTTGCAACTTTATGGATTATCCCATGCTTCTTCATCAAGCCTATTAGTCTCCTGTTACAAAAATGGGTGCCTTGATCGCTCACGATCGCTCGTGGTGATCCAAAGCGGCATATAATATGGTTTCTCACAAAGAAAACAACAGTGTTAGCATCATCAGTGCGGGTAGGAATTGCTTCCACCCATTTGGAAATATAATCCACAGCTAACAATATATAAAAATATCCACTAGAATTTGGAAATGGACCCATGAAGTCAATGCTCCACACATCAAAAATCTCACAGAAAAGCATATATTGTTGAGGCATCTCATCCCTCCTGGATATGTTACCAAATTTCTGGCATGGGTGACAAGATTTACAAAACTCAGCGGCATCTCTAAAAAGAGTAGGCCACCAGAATCCGCAGTCTAAGATCTTTCTAGCTGTTCTTTGAGGGCCAAAGTGTCCTCCACTCTCAGATGAGTGGCAGGCCTCTAAAATGGAATGGAATTCTGATTGAGGTACACAACGTCTAATTATCTGGTCAGTGCCACATCTCCATAAATATGGGTCATCCCATATATAATATTTAGACTCGCTTTTCAGCTTGTCTCTTTGATGTTTAGAAAAATGTGGAGGAAATGTACGGCTAACTAAATAATTAGCAACAGGTGCATACCAAGGGACTACCTCGGATACTGCTTGCAGGTTGTCAAAAGGAAAATTATCATCTATAGGAGTAGAGTCATCCTTAATATGTTCAAGGTGACTCAAGTGGTCTGCTACTAAATTTTGATTACCACTCCTATCCTTTATTTCTAAATCAAATTCTTGTAACAGCAGTATCCAACGTATAAGTCTCTTTACCATAAAGTGGCATTTTTTGAAATTCAATACAAGGTTTGTATTAACACATCTATCTAATACTCTAGATAATCCATCTAAGCAAAGGTTAAAAGAATCACCATAAACGCTAAAATCGTCCATAAAAACTTCCATACAGTCCTCATTAAGATCAGAGAAAAGGCTCATCATGCACCTTTGGAAGGTGGCTGGTGCATTGCACAAGCCAAAGGGCATTCTCTTATAAGCATAAGTCCCAAAAGGACATGTAAAAGTAGTCTTTTCTTGATCCTCAAGAGCTATATGAATCTGGAAATAACCTGTGTAACCATCTAGAAAGCAATAATGTGATTTACCTGACAGGCGATCCAGCATTTGATCAATGAATGGAAGTGGGTAGTGATCCTTACGGGTAGCTTGGTTGAGACGCCTGTAATCAATGCAGACTCTCCAAGCATTCTGAACTCTAGTTGCTATGAGCTCTCCATGCTCATTCTTCACGGTAGTGACTCCGGACTTCTTGGGCACCACTTGTACTGGGCTTACCCATTCACTGTCTGAAATGGGATATATGATACCGGCCTCCAATAGTCTGGTCACTTCCTTTTTGACAACTTCCAAGATGGTGGGATTTAATCTTCTCTGGGTTGACGGAAAGGTCTTGCTCCTTCTTCTAAAAATATTCTGTGCTCGCATACTTGAGGGTTGATTCCCACTATGTCTGCCAAACTCCACCCAATTGCCTTCTTATGCTTCCTCAGTACATCAAGTAACTGCTCTTCTTGTTGAGAAGTCAGTTCCCTTGCAATAATAACCGGAAGCTTCTGTTCATCCTCAAGATAAGCATATTTGAGATGTGGAGGGAGAGGTTTCAATTCTAACTTTTGATCATGGGCAGGCTCTGGATTATCTGGGACTTGCGAAAATGGCGAAGTGTCCTCATTGTTAGTTAAGAGGGTCCCCACACTTGGATCTTGTCCAGTGTGCCTCTCTTCAAACTCTTCTTTTTGAACTTCAGCCACACTCTCGTCTATGACATCACACTGGAAGATAAAACGATCTTCTGGGGGTTGTCAATGACTCCATTCAGATTGAAGATCACTATGCGGCCATCTATTTCAAAGGAGTATGTTCCTGAAAAAGCATCCAATTTGAATTTTGATGTCTTCAGGAATGGTCTTCCAAGTAGGATTGATGATGGCTTATCTGAATCATTATGGGGCATCTCCAAGATATAAAAATCAGTGGAAAATGTGAGCCCTTTAATGTTCACTAAAACATCTTCAGCAACTCCAGCCACTATAATAATGCTTTTATCTGCTAACAAAAAACGAGCTGCCGACCTTTTTAAGGGAGGAAGCCTCAAAACATCATATATAGACAAAGGCATTATACTGACACATGCTCCTAAATCACACATGCAATCATAAATTACTACACCACCAATAGTACAACTAACTATGCAAGGACCTGGATCACTACATTTTTCAGGTAATCCTCCCATTAAAGCAGATATAGAACTACCTAAAGGAATAGTTTTTAATTCATTAATTTTGTCTTTATGGATACATAAGTCTTTTAGAAACTTTGCATATTTAGGTACCTGCTGAATAACATCAAAAAGGGGAACATTTACCTCAACCTTTTTGAATATTTCTACCATTTTAGGATCAGGTTCCAGGTGCTTCCTGGGCTTCCTTGCAAGTTGTGAAAATGGAATGGGAGTAGTGTTTTCTGTGGTGCCTGTGCCTTTTTGTGCTTCTTCCTGTGGTTGAGCTATCTCTTCTTCAGCTCTGTCCTGTATGTCCTCTTCCTCTTCAACATCTTTGATTTCTACCACCTCTTCAGCTGAGGCATATTCTGGTGAGCTTGGTTCCTCCTGATTCCTCTCCTGGAGTGTGGTTCCGGACCTCAGGGTGATGGCATTAATGCCTCCCTTTGGATTGGGTAATGGTTGAGAGGGGATTCCAGTGGTGCTTGAAGGTTGGTTACTGGAATTTTGTGCTGAACCAAGTTGTGTCATAAGAGCTTGCAGAGTAGAGGTGAAACCATTCAGACTGGCGTTAATACTGTTCACGATGGTATTTTCCATGGCCAGTTGTCTTTTCTCAAAAGCTTGTAATAAATCTTCGTTAGAAGATACAGAAGAATGAGTAAATTGAGAGGTTTTCTGCTGATTGTTCGGTGGTCCTTGGTTTTGCCTCAGGTGAGGTGCTCGGTAAGGTTGATTTTGCTGCTTGTTGTTGTTATTATTCCACCTCTGATTTCCCTGATTATCTCTGCCTCCCCTATTATTGTTGTCCCTCCAATTCTGGTTTGAATTGTCCTGCCATCCATGGTTATTATTTCCACTTTGATTGTACCCTTGGTTGGGGCGGTCATAGAAGTTGAGAGTGGATGCTACCATGTTGTCTTCTTGTTGGAGCTGCGGGCATTCATCAGTGTAATGGCTGTAATCAGCACAAATTCTGCAAATTCTTTGTGGAACTAGTTGTTGGTTTTGCTGCGGTTGAGTTTGCTGAGCTTGTTGACTCAACTGCATTTGCTTCAGCAGGTTGGTCATCTCACAGATGCTT
>NC_029788.2:109738127-109738618 GCF_000816755.2 Arachis ipaensis
CTTGAGCAGGTAGGCCATGAAACTTGGGCATCAAATTTAGCAGTGCGGTCTTTATTTCAAAATCCATAGCTACTGCTGGATGATGTGCGTGGAACGGTTGCATTGTAAAATCAGGAGCTCCTTCCTCCTGAATGGTAACTCTTCTAGCTGCCATGTTTTCTGCACGTAAAACAACCGAATCAGTAGAACGGGGGCTGGTTTCTTCCTCAGATTCACTTTCAGATCCGCCCTCAGAGCGGGCTAACCTAAGCTGTTCTCGCCTTATTCGTGAAATAGTCATTTCAATTTCAGGATCGAATATTAGCAAGCGCGGATCAGGAAGTGAACGCGTCATTTGACGGAAGAAACATGCAGCTCATATTAGCAAAATTAAATAAAATGCAAATAAATAAATTCTAATTAATAAAATTAGCACTCTATTGCAACTCTCCGGCAACGGCGCCAAAAATTGATGGGAAGCAGAAGCTGGTGAATTAAAAAATTATTAAAAT
>NC_029788.2:109738794-109770041 GCF_000816755.2 Arachis ipaensis
TTCTATCATTGATGGTGTGATTGTAAGATTAATTTATAATTAATGGTTGTTCTGTTTGGTTATCCTTTACTAGGTAAGGGAAAGTCAAACAAGTGGGAATGCCAGATCTGTTCACAAGTTACAACCCACTTAGTTCAAAGGGATTGGCGTCGGTGACAGGATAGCAATCCAACATTTAACCAAATTACAAATTTTCTTTCAATCCTTCCAACTCAAGAGTTCCTTTTAATCAACTCCCCATCAAGTAAGGAAACTACTCACGCATTGTAAATAAAGAATCCATAGCGCATGAAAGGGAATTAAAAGAAGACATGATTATTGGAATTGAAATTGAATTAAAAAGAAATAATCCTTGCATTAAATAATCATAAAAGTATCTGAACAACAAAATTGAATATAACAAAGAACATGGAAGAATAGAACCAAGTTAAGAGAACAAACTAGAATGATGAAGTCTTGATGAGGAAATAACCCTTCTCACTGTTCCAATGCTAAGATCAATTGAAAATTAAAATTCTAAAAACTAGAGAAAAAAACCTAAGAGAGTGAAAAACTAGATCTAAAACTACTAAATGAATGTCTGTGTTGTTTCTGCATATTCTCTGACTCTAGTCTGTTGTTCCGGGCCGAAAACTGGGCCGAAATAAGGTCCAAAATCGCCCCCAGCGGATTCTGCAGATTATGCAGATCGCACATGTCACGCGATCGCGTCGTCCATGCGGACGCGTCGCTTGCGCTTTTTTCCTCTCCACGCGTTCGCGTCGTCTACGCTACCGCATCGCTTGCGCTTTCCAATCCGCGCGGCCGCACAAGCCATGCGGCCGCGTCACTGCGATTTGTGCTCCTTCGCGCGGTCGCGTGGGCCATGCGACCACGTCACTTCTCGCTGGTTATCTCCTCAAATTCTTGTGTTCGTTTCATTTTTGCTAGCTTCCTCTCCAGTCTCCATCTCATTCATGCCCTATAAAGCCTGAAACACTTGACACACAGATCATGGCATCGAATGGAATAAAGGAGAATTAAAAATAAATAATTAAAGTCTCTAGGAAGCAATTTTCAAACATGTACTGAATTAAGGAAGGAAATCTAATTGCATGCTAAATTGCTGAATAAGTGGGCAAGGATCATAACAAAACCACACAATTAGACACAATATAAACCATAAAATAGTGGTTTATCATTGCCTAAAGGGTTGATCAGATCCTCGTGGCTCCATCCATCTCTGATTGTTCCGACCTTGATGCATGTTTCTATCATAACTTCCACTCCTTGCAACAACATTGGAACCAAACTCAAAGCGATAGGGGTGAGAATTCATAGTAGATAAAAAAAATTAAAAATAAAAACAAATAAACAAGTAAAAGAAAATATTTATAATAACCAATAATAAGGCATACGTTTGTAATTCCCCGGCAACGGCACCATTTTTTGACGTTCGGATTATCTATTGGTAAAGAAATTTTATAAATATGATCGCGTTGTAAGTATAGTTTCTAAACCAACAAAGAATCCTTTCGTACAAAAGTTTGGTTGTCACAAGTAACAAACCCTAAATAAATTGATAACCGAAGTATTTAAACCTCGGGTCATCTCTCAAGGAATTGCAGGGAGGTGTTCTTATTATTGGTTATGAGTCTTGTAAATTGGGGGTTTTTAAAATAAGGAACAGGTAATTTAAATAACAAGAAAAATAAATTAATAATAATAAAATCTCTTGGCAAGGTATGAGAAATTGAAGTCCTATCCTAGTTATCCTTATCAGGTGTGAAGAGAATTGGATTCTGCTCCCACTTAGTAAAGTCAAGTGGACTAATTAATTTAATCCTCAAGTCCTAGTCAACTCCTATGGAAAGATGGTGCACGAAATTGTGATCATCAACAATGGCGCCAAAGACTTGGTGCTCTCAAACGTGAATCACACTTTGTCACAACTTCGCACAACTAACCAGCAAGTGCACTGGGTCGTCCAAGTAATAAACCTTACGTGAGTAAGGGTCGATCCCACGGAGATTGTCGGCCTGAAGCAAGCTATGGTCACCTTGTAAATCTCAGTCAGGCGGATTCAAATGGTTATAGAGAATTGATAATTAAAACATAATTAAAATATAAACTAGGATAGAGATACTTATGTAATTCATTGGTGGGAATTTCAGATAAGCGTATAGAGATGCTTTTGTTCCTCCTGAACCTCTACTTTCCTATTGTCTTCATCCAATCATTCCTACTCCCTTCCATGGCAAGTTGTATGTTGGGTATCACCGTTGTCAATGGCTACATCCCATCCTCTCTGTGAAAATGGTCCAATGCGCTGTCACTGCATGGCTAATCATCTGTTGGTTCTCGATCATACTAGAATAGGAATTACTATCCTTTTGCGTCTGTCACTACGCCCAGCACTCGCGAGTTTGAAGCTCGTCACAGCCATCCCTTCCCGGATCCTACTCGGAATACCACAGACAAGGTTTAGACTTTTCGGATCTCAGGAATGGCTGTCCATGGGTTCTAACTTATACCACGAAGATTCTAATATCTCGGACTCGGTCCCCTGTATTAGATACCTAAGAGATACTCATTCTATCTCATCTTCATGTAGAACGGAAGTGGTTGTCAGGCACACGTTCATAGTTGAGAATGGTGATGAGCGTCACATAATCATCACATTCATCATGTTCTTCGGTGCGAACGAATATCTTAGAATAGGAATAAGCTTGAATTGAATAGAAAAACAATAGTACTTTGCATTAATTCATTAGGAACAGCTGAGCTCCACACCTTAATCTATAGTGTGTAGAAACTCTACCGTTGAAAATACATAAGAACAAGGTCCAGGCATGGTCGAATGGCCAGCCCCCTAAACGTGATCAAAAGGATCAAAAGATAATCCAAAGATGTAAATACAATAGTAAAAAGTTCTATTTATACTAAACTAGTTACTAGGGTTTACAGAAATGAGTAAATGATGCAGAAATCCACTTCTGGGGCCCACTTGGTGTGTGCTTGGACTGAGCATTGAGCTTTACACGTGTAGAGGCTTCTCTTGGAGTTGAACGCCAGTTTGTAACCTATTTCTAGCGTTTAACTCCACTTTGCAACCTGTTTCTGGCGTTTAACTCCAGAATAAGGCAGGAAGCTGGAGTTGAACACCAGTTTGCGTCATCTAAACTCGGGCAAAGTATGGACTATTATATATTGCTGGAAATCCCTGGATGTCTACTTTCCAACGCAATTGAGAGCGAGCCATGTGGAGTTCTTTAGCTCCAGAAAATCCACTTTGAATGCAGGGAGGTCAGAATCCAACAGCATCTGCAGTCCTTCTTCAGCCTCTAAATCTGATTTTTGCTCAAGTCCCTCAATTTCAGCCAGAAAATATCTAAAATCACAGAAAAACACAAAAAATCATAGTAAAGTCCAGAAATGTGATTTTTATTTAAAAACTAATAAAAATATACTAAAAACTAACTAAATCATACTAAAAACTATGTAAAAATAATGCCAAAAAGCATATAAATTATCCGCTCATCACAACACCAAACTTAAATTGTTGCTTGTCCCCAAGCAACTGAAAATCAAATAGGGTAAAAAGAAGAGAATATACTATAAATTCCAAAATATCAATGAAACTTCGCTCCAATAAGATGAGCGGAACTTGTAGCTTTTTGCCTCTTGAATAGTTTTGGCATCTCACTTTATCCATTGAAGTTCAGAATGATTGGCATCTATAGGAACTTAGAATTCAGATAGTGTTATTGATTCTCCTAGTTTAGTATGTTGATTCTTGAACACAGTTACTTAATGAGTCTTGGCCGTGGCCCTAAGCACTTTGTTTTCCAGTATTACCACCGGATAGATAAATGCCACATACACATAACTGGGTGAACCTTTTCAAATTGTGACTCAGCTTTGCTAAAGTCCCCAATTAGAGGTGTCCAGGGTTCTTAAGCACACTCTGTTTTTGCTTTGGACCTCGACTTTAACCGCTCAGTCTCAAGTTTTCACTTGACACCTTCACGCCACAAGCACATGGTTAGGGACAGCTTGGTTTAGCCGCTTAGGCCAGGATTTTATTCCTTTAGGCCCTCCTATCCACTGATGCTCAAAGCCTTGGATCCTTTTTATTACCCTTGCCTTTTGGTTTTAAGGGCTATTGGCTTTTTGCTCTTGCCTTTTGGTTTAAAGAGCTTTTGGCTTTTTCTGCTTGCTTTTTCTTTTTCTTCTTTTTTTTTCGCCATTTTTTTCTGCAAGCTTTTGTATTCACTACTTTTTCTTGCTTCAAGAATCATTTTTATGATTTTTCAGATTATCAAATAACATTTCTCCTTTTTCATCAGTCTTTCAAGAGCCAACATATTTAACATTCATAAACAACAACTTCAAAAGACATATGCACTGTTCAAGCATTCATTCAGAAAACAAAAACTATTGTCACCACATCAAAATAATTAAACCAGGATGAATTCGAAACTATGTACTTCTTGTTCTTTTGTAATTAAAATATTTTTCATTTAAGAGAGGTGGTGGATTCATAGAACATTCATAACTTTAAGGCATAGACACTTAGACACTAATGATCATATAGTAAAGACACAAACATGAATAAAACATAAGGCTCAAAAACCGAAAAACAGGAAAATAAGAACAAGGAGATTAAGGAATGAGTCCACCTTAGTGAGGGTGGCGTCTTCCTCTTCTTGAAGAACCAATGGTGCTCTTGAGCTCCTCTATGTCTCTTCATTTCCTTTGTTGCTCCATCCTTAGTGCTTTTGGTGCTCCTATCCTTAGTTGCTCCAATAGTTGTGGGGAGAAAAATGTATCCCTTGAGGCATCTCAGGGATTTCTTAATAAGGGAATTCCTCATGCTCTTGTTGAGGTCCATGAGTGGGCTCTCTTGATGTGCAGTCAAATGCTCTACTACTGAGCTATGGACCCTTGAGACAAATCTTCTCCATCTCCCATGACTCGGAGATGGAAGCTTTTGCCTTCCCTTTCCTCTTTCTAGAGGTTTCTTTGGCCTTAGGTGCCATAAATGCTTATGGAAAAACAAAAAGCAATGCTTTTACCACACCAAACTTAAAAGGTTTGCTCGTCCTCGAGCAAAAGAAGAAGGAGGGGGATAGATGGGGATCCTGTGGGGTCCACAGATCCTGAGGGGTCAAGGATTTCATCCCTGCTCCTTTCAGGCATGCAAAACACCCTTATTGTGCAATCCTAGCGTTTAACGCCAGACTACTGCCTGTTTTTTGTGTTAAACACCCAAATGTAGCCTGTTTCTGGCGTTTAACGCCAGGTTGATACTTTTTTCTGGCGTTAAATGCCAGCTTGGTGCCTGTTTCTGGCGTTAAACGCCAGACAGATGCTTGTTTCTGGCGTTTAAACGCCAGAATGCTCCTCCTCCAGGGTGTGCTATTTTTTTATGTTGTTTTTCATTCTGTTTTTGATTTTTCAGTAGTTTTTGTGACTTCACATGATCATCAACCTAATAGAACATGAAATAACAATAAAATAGATATAATTAAATAAAATTGGGTTGCCTCCCAACAAGCGCTTCTTTATTGTCAATAGCTTGACAGTGAGCTCTCATGGAGCCTCACAGATGTTCAGAGCATTGTTGGAACCTCCCAACACCAAACTTAGAGTTTGACTATGGGGGCTTTGGTTGACTCTGCAGTGAGAGAAGCTTTTCATGCTTCCTCTCCATGGTTACAGAAGGAGAACCTTGAGTTTTAAATGCAAGGTAGTCCGCATTCAGTTGAAGGACCAACTCTCCTCTGTTCACATCAATCACAGCTCTTGCTGTGGCTAGGAAGGGTCTTCCAAGGATGATGGATTCATCCTCATCCTTCCCAGTGTCTAGGATTATGAAATCAGCAAGGATGTAAAGGCCTTCAACCTTTACTAACACGTCCTCTACTAATCCATAAGCCTGTTTTCTTGAGTTGTCTGCCATCTCTAATGAGATTCTGGCAGCTTGCACCTCAAAGATCCCAAGTTTCTCCATTACAGAGAGTGGCATAAGGTTTATGCCTGACCCCAGGTCACACAGAGCCTTCTCAAAGGTCATGGTGCCTATGTTACAGGAAATTAGGAATTTACCAGGATCTTGTTTCTTTTGAGGTAATTTCTGCCTATCCAATTCATTCAGTTTATTGGTGAGCAAGGGAGGTTCATCTTCCCAAGTCTCATTACTAAATAATTTGGCATTCAACTTCATGATTGCACCAAGGTACTTAGCAACTTGCTCTTCAGTAACATCTTCATTCTCTTCAGTAGAAGAATACTCATCAGAGCTCATGAAGGGCAGAAGGAGGTTTAATGGAATCTCTATGGTCTCTAGATGAGCCTCAGATTCCTTTGGTTCCTCAAAGGGATACTCCCTATTGGTCACTGAACGTCCCAGGAAGTCTTCCTCACTAGGATTCACGTCCTCTCCCTCCCTTGTAGGTTCGGCCATGATGGTTAAATCAATAGCCTTGCACTCTCTCTTTGGATTTTCTTCTGTATTGCTTGGGAGAGTACTAGGAGGGGTTTCAGTGACTCTTTTATTCAGCTGGCCCACTTGTGCCTCCAAATTTCTAATGGAGGATCTTGTTTCATTCATGAAACTTAAAGTGGCCTTAGATAGATCAGAGACTATATTTGCTAAGCTAGATGGATTCTACTCAGAATTCTCTGTCTGTTGCTGAGTGGATGATGGAAAAGGCTTACTATTGCTAAACCTGTTTCTTCCACCATTATTAAAGCCTTGTTGAGGCTTTTGTTGATCCTTCCATGAGAAATTTGGATGATTTCTCCATGAGGGATTATAGGTATTTTCATAGGGTTCCCTCATGTAATTCACCTCTGCTATTGCAGGGTTCTCAGGATCATAAGCTTCTTCTTCAGAAGATGCCTCTTGAGTACTGTTGGATGCAGCTTGCATTCCATTCAGACTCTGAAAAATCATATTGACTTGATGAGTCAATATTTTGTTCTGAGCCAATATGGTATTCAGAGTATCAATTTCAAGAACTCCCTTCCTCTGAGGTGTCCCATTATTCACAGGATTTCTTTCAGAAGTGTACATGAACTGGTTATTTGCAACCATGTCAATGAGTTCCTGAGCTTCTGCAGGCGTTTTCTTTAGGTGAATGGATCCACCTGCAGAATGGTCCAGTGACATCTTTGATAATTCAGATAGACCATCATAGAATATATCCAGGATAGTCCATTCTGAAAGCATGTCAGAAGGACACTTCTTGGTCAGTTCTTTGTATCTCTCCCAAGCTTCATAGAGGGATTCACCTTTTTTCTGTTTGAAAGTTTGAACATCCACTCTAAGCTTACTAAGCTTTTGAGGAGGAAAGAACTTGGCTAAGAAAGCCGTGACCAGCTTATCCCAAGAGTTCAGGCTATCTTTAGGTTGAGAGTCCAACCATACTCTAGCTCTGTCTCTTACAGCAAACGGGAAAAGCATAAGCCTGTAGACCTCGGGATCAACCCCATTGGTCTTTACAGTATCACAGATTTGCAAGAATTCAGTTAAGAACTGAAAAGGATCTTCAGATGGAAGTCCATGAAACTTGCAGTTCTGTTGCATCAGAGAAACTAATTAAGGCTTTAGCTCAAAATTGTTTGCTCCAATGGCAGGGATTGAGATGCTTCTTCCATGTAAATTGGAATTTGGTGCAGTAAAGTCACCAAGCATCTTCCTTGCATTGTTATTATTTTCGGCCATGTCTTCTCCTTTTTCGAAAATTTCTGTCAGATTTTCTCCAAAGAGTTATGCTTTAGCTTCCCTTAGCTTCCTCTTCAGAGTCCTTTCAGGTTCAAGATCAGCTTCAACAAGAATGTTCTTATCCTTGTTCCTGCTCATATGAAAAAGAAGAAAACAGAAAAGAAAATATGGAATCCTCTATATCACAGTATAGAGATTCATTTATGTGAGTAGAAGAAGAAAAGAAATTCGAACACAGAAAGAGGTAGAGGGTTCGAATTTTTAAGAAGAAGAGAAGTGTTAGTAGATAAATAAATAATTAGAAGGAGGTGAGGGAGAAAATTTCGAAAATTAGAAGAAGGAAAGAAAGAAAAATATTTTTGTTTTTATTTTATTTATTAATTAGTATTCGAAAAAGTTAGAAGAAACAATTAATTAATTAAAAAGATTTTTGAAAAAGAGGGAGGTGATTTTCGAAAATTAGGAGAGAGAAAAGTAGTTAGGTGGTTTTGAAAAAGATAAGAATCAAACAAAAAGATAGGATTAATTGAAAAGGATTTGAGAATCAATTTTGAAAAGATAAGAAGTTAGAAAAGAAGTTAGAAAAGATTTTGAAATTGATTTTGAAAAAGATGTGATTGAAACTTATTTGAAAAAGATTTGAAAAAGAAATTTAAAAAGATTTGATTTTGAAAATTAAAGTTGATTACTTGACTAACAAGAAACAAAAAAGATATGATTCTAGAATTTAAAGAGTGAACCTTTCTTACTAGGCAAGTAACAAACTTAAAGATTTTTGAATCAATCACATTAATTGTTAATAAAGAATTTGAAATTATGAAACAAAATAAGAAAAAGATTTTTGAAAACCAATTTGGAATTTTCGAAAATTATGAAAAAAAAATGAAAAAGATTTGATTTTTGAAAAAGATTTTGAAAAAAAAAAGATAGGATTTTTTTAATTGAAAATTTGATTTGACTCATAAGAAACAACTAGATTTTAAAAATTTTGAAAAAGTCAACTCAAATTTTCGAATTATATGAGTGAAAAAGGGAAAAGATGTTTTTTTTTATTTTTTTGAATTTTAATGATGAGAGAGAAAAACATCAAAAAGACTCAATGCATGAAAATGTTGGATCAAAACAAATGATGCATGCAAGAACACTATGAATGTCAAGATGAACACCAAGAACACTTTGAAGATCATGATGAACATCAAGAACTTATTTTTGAAAGATTTTCAAGAAAAGAAAACATGCAAGACACCAAACTTAGAAATTTTTAATTTTTAGACACTATGAATGCAAGAATGCATATGAAAAACAAGATGCAACACACAACAAGAAAATATGAAGATCAAACAAGAAAACTTGTCAAGAACAACTTGAAGATCATGAAGAACACATGCATGAGTTTTTGAAAAATGCACAAATTTAAAAAAAAATGTAATTGACACCAAACTTAAAATTTGACTCAAGACTCAAACAAGAAACAAAAAAAATATTTTTGATTTTAGGATTTTATAAATTTTTTGTGGATCTTTTTTTTTTTTGAAAACTTTTTGAAAATAAAATTACCTAATCTGAGCAACAAGATGAACTGTCAGTTGTCCAAACTAGAACAATCCCCGGCAACGGCGCCAAAAACTTGGTGCACAAAATTGTGATCATCAACAATGGCGCCAAAGACTTGATGCTCTCAACGTGAATCACACTTTGTCACAACTTCGCACAACTAACCAGCAAGTGCACTGGACCGTCCAAGTAATAAACCTTACGTGAGTAAGGGTCGATCCCACGAAGATTGTCGGCCTAAAGCAAGCTATGGTCACCTTGTAAATCTCAATCAGGCGGATTCAAATGGTTATAGAGAATTGATAATTAAAACATAATTAAAATATAAACTAGGATAGAGATACTTATGTAATTCATTGGTGGGAATTTCAGATAAGCGTATAGAGATGCTTTTGTTCCTCCTGAACCTCTGCTTTCCTATTGTCTTCATCCAATCATTCCTACTCACTTCCACGGCAAGTTGTATGTTGGGCATCACCGTTGTCAATGGCTACATCCCGTCCTCTCTGTGAAAATGGTCCAATGCGCTGTCACTGCATGGCTAATCATCTGTCGGTTCTCGATCATACTAGAATAGGAATTACTATCCTTTTGCGTCTGTCACTACGCCAGCACTCGCGAGTTTGAAGCTCGTCACAGCCATCCCTTCCCGGATCCTACTCGGAATACCACAGACAAGGTTTAGACTTTCCGGATCTCAGGAATGGCTGTCCATGGGTTCTAACTTATACCACGAAGATTCTAATATCTCGGACTCGGTCCCCTGTATTAGATACCTAAGAGATACTCATTCTATCTCATCTTCATATAGAACAGAAGTGGTTGTCAGGCACGCGTTCATAGGTGAGAATGGTGATGAGCGTCACATAATCATCACATTCATCATGTTCTTGGGTGCGAATGAATATCTTAGAATAGGAATAAGCTTGAATTGAATAGAAAAACAATAGTACTTTGCATTAATTCATGAGGAACAGCTGAGCTCCACACCTTAATCTATGGTGTGTAGAAACTCTACCGTTGACAATACATAAGAACAAGGTCCAGGCATGGCCGAATGGCCAGCCCCCTAAACGTGATCAAAAGGATCAAAAGATAATCCAAAGATGTAAATACAATAGTAAAAAGTTCTATTTATACTAAACTAGTTACTAGGGTTTACAGAAATGAGTAAATGATGTAGAAATCCACTTCTGGGGCCCACTTGGTGTGTGCTTGGACTAAGCATTGAGCTTTACACGTGTAGAGGCTTCTCTTGGAGTTGAACGCCAGTTTGTAACCTGTTTCTAGCGTTTAACTCCACTTTGCAACCTGTTTCTGGCGTTTAACTCCAGAATAAGGCAGGAAGCTGGAGTTGAACGCCAGTTTGCGTCATCTAAACTCGAGCAAAGTATGGACTATTATATATTGCTGGAAAGCCCTGGATGTCTACTTTCCAACACAATTGAGAGCGAGCCATTTGGAGTTCTTTAGCTCCAGAAAATCTACTTTGAGTGCAGGGAGGTCAGAATCCAACAGCATCTGCAATCCTTCTTCAGCCTCTGAATCTGATTTTTGCTCAAGTCCCTCAATTTCAGCCAGAAAATACCTAAAATCACAGAAAAACACAAAAAAATCATAGTAAAGTCCAGAAATGTGATTTTTATTTAAAAACTAATAAAAATATACTAAAAACTAACTAAATCATACTAAAAACTATGTAAAAACAATGCCAAAAAGCGTATAAATTATCCGCTCCTCAAAAGACTAGAGTTATTGGAGTACAAATTAACCAGCGAGGAATTTCAATTTCAATCAACAGCTGAGTTTGATAACTCAAGTATTACTAATTACTCAACAAAAAGCCAAAAGGGAAGAAATTCTACTTGAATGAAAATAATTTGGATAAATCGAGAGCATTAATAGATTAAAGAGAGCAATCATAAGTCTGAAATACCTCAAATTATGTTAAATAAAGAAATCAATTCTAACATGGAGTTCATAAACCAACATTAACAAACTAAAATAAAATAATAGAATAAATAAAAGTAGAAGAGAAATTAAAGTAAAGGAACATTGAACCTGGGATTGAGAAGCAATCCTAAAATTAAGAGAAATCCTAAATCCTAATCCTAAGAGAGAGGAGAGAACCTCTCTCTCTAAAAACTACATCTAATCCTAAAAATTATGTATTATGAATGTATGATATGTTGTTGTTTGATTCCTCCATTCTCTGGCTTATATTCTGTATTTCTGGAATCCGAATTGGGCCGAAAAAGGGTCCAGAAATCGCTGGGGGGTTTTCTGCAGATTCGTGTATGTGGCGTCTGTCACGCGTTCGCGTCATCTGGGAGTTTTCCTTGTCACGCGTACGCGTCGGTCACGCGTACGCGTCATTTGCGTTCTGCTCACGGCGCGCATCCGCGTCAGTCATGCGTGCACATCGATGCCTTTTCGTGCTGGGCACGCGTTCGCGTCGTCCATGCGTTCGCGTCACTGTCCTTTTCTTCAAAACTCCATTTTTGTGCTTTCCTTCCATTTTTGTATGTTTCCTTTTCGTCCCCTAAGACATTCTTGCCCTATAAAACCTGAAAATACTTAACACACAAATCACGGCATCGAATGGTAATAAAGGGTAATTAAAATTAATATTTTTAAAGCATAGGAAACATGTTTTTCACATATATCATAAAATAAGGAAGGAAAAGCAAAACCATGCAATTTACATGAATAAGTGGGTGAAGGGTTGAATAAATCATTTAAATTAAGCACAAAATACATCATAAAATATGGGTTTATCATGTATCCAAGTGCATCAAAACCTCTCTAACTCCCTCCCTTCGAGTAGATTCCTGAAATCACATCAATAACACAAATTCAACGTAAATGAAAGGTAAAACATAAACTGAACAGTTTACTCAATCTACGTTTAAACATGAAAAAGAAAGATTTAGGGAATGTTAATCTTAACTCACTTTTCTGTGGTCCATGTCTTCTCGTTCAGGGCTTGGGTCACTTGTGTCCTCTAGTGTGGCACCTTCCATGCTCCCATCTTCATTCTGGCCAGGCTCGCTGCAATCCTGTTGTTAGCCATTAACTGGTCAGAAGACACATACAGCTAAAGCAACATCATGTTCGATAACATGAAAATATGGACATAATAAATGACACACCCGTTAGTGACATCTTCCAGTGCTTAATAATAAAATGCAAAACCATGAATTTCATGAACTCAAGAAGTCCATTTGTAGTCAATTACATCAGAAAATGAGCTTCGAATTAAAAATTGACGATTTTAACACAAAACCAATAACTTGAAAAATCAAACTTATGCGGGACACAGGACACCGATAGCACTGCGTCAATGTATACCTCCGGTTGAATAGTTTCTGCCATAGCGCTAAGCTCCTTGGCAGTCCATGCAGAAAGCCACGACTCAGGTTCTTGACAACCCTTGAGTTCACCGTGCTTTAGCTTCTGGAAGTACAACACATAGAGATATTGTATAAACAAGTTAGTTTTAGGGATGCACGTTTTAGTCACATTAGATTGCATTTTAAACTAACAACATTACCAGTAACCCAAACATGTAGCCCTCACAGAATTTGTTCTTTTTATGTTGGTACTTTCTAATTGCCTGTTCTAGAGAATCAAAAATATGAAATGGCCAACGATATCTCGCTGGATCAGATACATCAAGTATTGTGTCGATGTGCCACGACGAGATTACATGTTGCACGGTCGGGCACAAAAACATATTTAGCACCAGTAGGATGAAGTGTCTCCTGAACTCTATCCTATCATCTTCAGTATCCATTGCACATTGATTGACAAAATGCATCAGCTGTATAGTTTTCAATCGGTGATATCTTTTTTTAATTGACACATGAGCAGCATTCCTACCATGGAGACCGAAACAAATATGACCAATTCAATGATATGTAATAGGTAAAGGTATACTCACCCCCGAGCGGGATACCGAAAACACGCTAGAAGAGCTCTGGCACAATGCGGATGTTCCCATTTTGTAGCTTGAGGGTGATCGTTTCAGTGTCATAGGCTTTGGCCAACGTCACCATTATGCCTTGCCTCACTTGCCACCTTGGGACAAGCTTCAGAAAACCAAAACCGATTTCTTCTATCTCATCAAGCTTTGCTTGAGCCTGGTTGGTTTCCAGTTCTTTGAACAAGTTCGCAATGTAACATGGTGAGCATCTTGTCTCTAGTAATTTCTGTCAAATATACCACGGGACTATCAGAAGCAAATAACTGATAAGGAACTATAACAAGAGCACAAATTTGTGGATGAGGTTTTACTAGCTTTCCTATATATATATAAGGTGGTTTTTGCGTAAAGAGCAGAAATTGATTCTAAGTAGAAACTTCTCTTGTGTTGCCCAAAGTCAACTAAACTATAAGTACAAAATATTGGGGGAAATAGAGTCAACATATAAGAACCTATTATAGTGGAACGGATAGCAAAAAAAATTGAAAACACCCACATAAATTCAGATTGTGAAAATCCAATGTGTCCTACCAAACATGTAACACCTACATGTATAGTAACATAATCAAACTGAGGCGGCAAAAAAGCTCCTAGAAACATTTTATAAAAGCTAAATGTGATCACAATACACACCAATTATAAAATCAATATGCACCATTAAACTTGTGGCTCGGTGAACCATGAAGCAACCAACTATTTTTAAAAATTCATATATATCTCAATGCATTTTTAGAACAAAAAATGAGGACAACAATTATTTAACCTATTTGTATAATAATGTATTCAATGTGTGTACGGAAAAATACTTCTATGCACATTTCATAAAGGCTAGATATGATCAAAATATACACCAATTTTAAAATGAATTTGTTGTTGTGTGTGTCATAAGAAAATTCACCTCAAGACACAATAAGCTATGAAAATTTAAAAAATAAAAAATAAAAAAACCATATAGGACATTAACACCACCACGTTTCAGCTTCTGTGTTTTCTAATTCAACACAGACACATGACTAAGAATAACAATACAAACCAGAAGTTTAACCAAGATATACTATCACTCAAAGAATTGCTAACCTGATCATCAAATTTAGACATACCAATTAGAAATTAAATTTGTTAACAAAAAACACCAAGAAACAACCCATTAAAGCTAAATGTGATCAAAGGACACCCCAATTATAAAATCAATTTACGCCATTGCTCTTACCGCTCGGTGAATCATGAAGGAACCAAATATTTAAAGAAACATATATAGATCTCAATGCATTTTTAAAATTAAAAAAGAGAAAAGCAGTTATTTAACCTATTAATAAACTAACATGTCCAATCTGAGTACGGAAAAACACTTTTACGCAGATTTCAAAAGGAATAAATATGCTCAAAAGATACACCAATTTTAAAGTGAATTTGCTATTCTGTCTGTCATAAGAAAATTTAGCACAAGACACAACAAGTTATGCAAATTAAAAAAAAAGGAATTAACTCAAGACCACGCTTTAGCTTCTGTCTTTTCTAATACAACATAGACACATGTTGAACAATAACAATACCAATAGTTATTAAACCATCGTAGACTAAAATGAACAATACACATCTGATGTAAAGAAGGTGCACTCTCAAAGGCAAATTATTAGACACACCAATTATAATTTCATTTGCTAACAAAAAGCTCGTAGAAACATTTCCAAAATAGCTAAATGTTAACACAAGCCACACCAATTGTAAAATTATATTGCACCATTGCTCTTGTCGCTCGGTGAATCATGAAGCAACCAAATATTTACAAAAACACATGTTGATATCAACGGATTTTTAAAATAAAAAAAGATGACAGTAATTATTTAACCTATTTGTATAATCACATGTCCAATTTGAGTACGGAAAAATACTTTTCTGCACATTGCAAAGGGACTAAATATGCTCAAAATATATACTCATTCTCAACTGAATTTGTTGCTCTGTGTATCACAAGAAAATGCACCACAAGACACATTAAGCTACAATGAGCAAGACACATTAAGCAAATTAAACCAAAAAGAAAAATATCATGGAAAAGTGCTAAAATGAACAAGACACATATGATGTAAAGTTGGTGTACTCTCAACAGCAAATTATTAGACACACAATTATAAATTCAATTTGCTAATAAAAAGCTCATATAAACATTTCCATAAAAGCTAAATGTTAACACAGGCCACACCGATTATAAAATCAATTTGCACCATTGCACTTGTCGGTCGGTGAATCATGAAGCAACCAACTATTTAATAAAAAACACATAGATCTCAATTCATTTTTTAAAACAAAAAACGAGGACAACAATTATTTAACCTCTTTGTATAATAACATGTCCAACCTGAGTACGGAAAAACACTTTTACGCACATTTCAAAAAGGCCAAATATGCCCCAAAAGAGACACCAATTTTAACTGATTTTCCTGTTTTATATGTCATAAGAAAGTTCAGCACAAGGCACAATAAGCAATGCAAATTAAAAAAAATAAACATTAAGGCATTAAATTAAGACCACGTTTCAGTTTCTGTGTTTTCTAATTCAACATAGACCCATGTTGAACAACAACAATAGAAACAGTAATTTAGCCATCAAACACTATCGCTCCCCGAATTTCTAAAATGATCAAGACACAGCTGAATAAATTATATTACTAAAGTATCTGAAACAATATTAAAATCAAAAGATGGGGAAAAGGTACTAAAAAGTATGAGACAACAACTTTGTCACGAAGGGCGACCACAGAGGCACTACACCAAACAATGTTTTAGAGTCACCAAATAATACAACACAGCCACAAGGGATAAACTGAAAACCATACCAACGACAAAAACTATTCAATAACTGATAACACCATTTTTGTCACATAACTGATAGAAAACAGCATGCGAAACCACCTTGGTCCAGGGAACATGTTCAACAAAAAAAAACAATTCATTCACCAATTCCCAAGTTCTTTCACAGCCAACAGACACAGACCCATTTTTAATCCTTCTCAATCCAAATGTAATGCTCAGAATTAGAAATCTATACCAGCACCTAGTTTAAATCTCAAAGAACCACTTACCTCTTAGTGTCGCGGTGGTGCCGAAGGGAAGACACTCTTCTAGTTGGGCTCGTCCACGAGTCAAGGAGCGGCGCTCAGTGGGAATGGCGCAGCCAGAAAGCCACGGGGTTTCTAGCGAGCTCACACGGCCCGATGAATGCAACCGCGACATGTGCTAAGGCGGCGCGGGGTTGCTACGTGGTGTTGAAGGTTGAACAACTAGATGCGTCTTCAAGGCACCTCCGACGATGACATGCACTAGAGCCGGCGGCTTCACGGCGACTATGGGAACGTACTCTTGAATTTGTGGTCAGGTGGTCCGGCAGCATTGACTTCCCTTAACGGCGGAGACGGCAACAATGGAGGCTATGCAGCGCTGGATGCAGATAGAGGGGTTGGGAGAGATTGTCCACGGTAAGTCAATGTGGGTCTATGGTAAATTAGGTTTAACGGGGTAAATTAGGTTTAATCCGGGTTAACTTGGATGTGGCTTTTGTAAGTGAATGGGCTTGGTGTCCAGCCCAACTAAAGTTGGCAGATCTTGGCAGAAAGAATGTTAGTAACGTAGCATGATTGAATGAATTATTAAGTTTCAGTATATTTAATATCAACCGAAGTGGCTATTTAAATTCATTAAATAATAATAAATTCCCAAAAAAGTTGACCAACGGCTAAATTTAAAAGGTTAACGAAAGTCATGCATGCAATGTTTGCTATTTTTCTTTGTCCAAACACTATGTAAGCCATGCATGCAATATTTGCTACTTTTTTCCACTTGAACACTACTAGGTAAATACAAATTATGGTACAGTATTTCCATTTGCATAAAATATGTTATATATTTCTAAACATACATAAAACACGTATTTTGAGTAGAACATCATTTTCGTTTGAAAAACATTTTGTGCATCGTGTAATAGAAATGTTAATATATCAATATTAAGCATACAGACGATAGTTATTAATACTAACATTTTTTTTATCATAATTCATGTGTTTTTTTATTTCTTATTAAATCTTTTTTTATAAAATAAATTTTTGTTCCAACTGGTTAAATTATTCTTTTTCGTCACTACCCATTACCTTACCAAGTTATCAGTTCTATCTACTATTAATGTGACATCCTAAATTATTACATAATTCCCACAATATGAAGCATAAAAATATCTGTTAACATTAAATCAACACTCTATGGTCTATTCAACTAGCAATTACAATCACATCGGTAATGAAAAAATTAATATCAAATCTCACACTACAGGCATGCATCCCACATGAAAGTATAATTAGGCCTAGGATAGGCATTTATTACTTGCACTATGTTATTATCGAAATTTGATATACTTTGAACAAAAAAAATTTAAATTATGGCATAAATATTTATAACTCTATTAATTAGTATAAATTAAATAGCGTAGAATTTCAAATTATAAGTTACTGAGTTAGTATATGTAAATTATATTAATTAGTTCAATAGTATATTTATGGGTGATTACTAATTAAAACTAAATTATAAAAGATTTATTTCAATTAACCATGAAAAATCTAACATTAACTTTTTTATGAACTATTCAAAACGCAAACTGAACCATTGTATGTTTTTTTCACAATATTTTCTATACAATTAAACTAAAAAAACAAAAACAAGTTTATCATCAAAAGTTCACGAAATTAACTAAAATAGTTGGTGCTTTTCCAACGACTAATGCATGATTCATATTAATCATCTACTAATTTATCTCGGTAACAGCCATATTAAAAAAAAATTATTTTCTAAGTTAATGGAAATTACATATTCACATGCATTTAACATTTTGTCAACAAAAAATTAATGATATATTTTTATATCGATGCTAAAAAATAAAAGTAAAAAAAAGTATCAATATGCCTTTTTTGGAAAAAAAAGGTCAACAATATTTTTGTTGTCTAAACATTTTTTATAAATCATTTTTAACTTATATGTTACAGGTATGAACAAGCATGTATTTTAATTATCTCATTTTATCGGATCAAAATGAAATTTTTCCACACACAAAAGTAGAAACACAATCAAAACATAGTCCACATGTTCAGGAAGGATAATCGTTCATAACAAAACAGGATACATTGCTAGCTACTATATTAACAGATAACATAAGCATAACGGCAGATTATAAAAATTGGCAAACAACAATGTCTATTAAAATGTAAACATTTTCAAGAAGACCCTCACCTTGTAATCAGCTAGACAATGCATACACAAGACACCAGACACATCTTGGACATTACCCATGGTGCTGCGGGTAGGGCAACTGGTGGACCGATAAGTCACGGACTATCCAGGATCTGAAGGTCTCTCATCTACCCACCGCTTCTTGACGAACGGATTTCTATCAGTAAAGATATTCACAAATATAATCGCGTTGTAAGTATAGTTTCTAAACCAACAGAGGATCCTTTCGTACAAAAGTTTGGTTGTCACTTAAGCAAACCCAATAAAAAATAATAAACCGAAGTATTTAAACCTCGGGTCGTCTCTCAAGGAATTGCAGGGAAGTATGATTTATTATTGGTTATAGAAAATTGTATATTTTTTGGTTTTTGAAAGGTTTGAACAAGTAATTTAAATGACAAGAAAAATAAATTAATAATAATAAAATCTCTTGGCAAGGTATAAGAATTGGAAATCCTAGCCTAGTTATCCTTATCAGGTGTGATGAGAATTGGATTTTGCTCCCACTTAGTTAACCCTTACTAAATAAAGGAAAGTCAAGTGGACTAATCAACTTGATTCCTCAAGTCCTAGTCAACTCCTATGGAAAGACTAACTTTAGAGGGATCCAAGTCAATCAGCAAATTCTAATGTTCAAACAACAGCTGAGTTTGACAACTCAAGTGTCACCAATTACTCAACCAAAGCCAAAAGGAAAAATAAATCTAATTTAAATTAAAAATATCCATGACATAAATAAATCAAAGCAATCTTAATTCTGAAATACCTCAAATTATATTAAATAAAACATTCAAATCTAACATGGAAAGTTCATAAGCCAATTGGACAACATAAGTCAGATACAAGTAAAAGTATTAGAATAAATAAAAATAGAAGAGAAACATAAATTAAAAGAACATTGAACCTGGCATTGAAGTAATAACCATGAAGTTAAAAAAATCCTAATCCTAAAACCTAAGAGAGAGGGGAGAACCTCTCTCTCTAAAAACTACATCTAAAACCTAAAATTATTAATTATTAATGTTGTATATGTGTTCTCTATGTTCCTCCTATGAATGGATGGAGTTCCCCACTTTATAGCCTCTAATCTATGTTTCTAGACTTGGATCTGGGCCAAAAAGGGGCCCAGAAATCGCTGAGGACGTTTTCTGCAATTTCTGCACGTGGCGTCCGTGACGCGTACGCGTGGGTCACGCGTTCGCATCATTTGGAGTTTTTTCTTGTCACGCGTACGCGTCATTTGCGTTCTGCTCAAGGCACGTGTCCGCGTCGTCCATGCGTACGCGTCGCTGCCTTTTCTTCAAAACTCCATTTTTGTGCTTTTCTTCCAATTTTGTATGTTTCTTTTCTGTCCTCTAAGCCATTCCTGCCCTATGAAGCCTGAGAATACTTAACACACAGATCACGGCATCGAATGGTAATAAAAGATAATTAAAATTAATATTCTTAAAGCATAGGAAACATGTTTTCACATATATCATAAAATAAGGAAGGAATAGTAAAACCATGCAATTTACATAAATAAGTGGGTGAAGAATTGATAAAAACACTCAATTGAGCACAAGATGAATCATAAAATAGGGGTTTATCAACCTTCCCACACCTAAACAATAGCATGTCCTCATGCTAAATCCAAGAGAAAAGAGTAAAGGTAAAATGGTGGAATCTTATGCAATGCAATCTATCCTAAATGCAAGCTACCTAAATGAATCATGCAATTCTAATTACTATTCACTATATATATATAGAGCTTACATGTAGTTAATTTGATTCATATTTTCAAGGAATTATATATGTACAATTAAGGCCAAACCATATTAAAACACATTCACAATTGAGTTGGGTTAAAATATTTCACAAACTTGCAAGACAATTAACAATTTAAACATGGATATATGGAAATGAGCTATTGAACCCTCACTGGATTTGTGTTTACTCTCTAATCACTCAGTGTTTGGGGTTAATCACTCTATTCTTTTCTATTCATGCTTTCTAAAATTTTATTCTTCATCTAACCAATCAACAAATATATAATGTATTCATACAAACATCATGAAGTCTTTTTGAAGGTTGTAATGGGGCCAAGGTAAAGGTGAGGATATATATATATATATATATATATAAGGCTAAGTGAGCTATAAGTTGAATCCTTGATTAGTCTAAGATCTCACCTAACATATACATACTCTTTCATAATTTTGAAAATTTGCCTAGCTACCTAATTTTCCTACTTTTGTATTACATACTCATGCACCAATTTTTTTTTTTAATTTTACTTCTATGTGCATTGATTTCTCTACTAAACTCATTATTAGGGTGATTTTGTCCCCTTATTTATTTATTTAATTAAAAAGGATTTATTTTTTTTTTAAAAAAAGCAAAAATAACATATATATCAATGCACATGGTATTTCAATTATGTTGGTTTCACATGAGCATGCTCCCAAATTTCTGATTATTTTATTAAATTAATCCTTTCCTATCAACCTATGTTCCCACGTTTTCCCACACTTAGTGGATACACAGTCTCTATCTTAAGCTAACCAAGGATTCAACTTGAGATTTTTAATTTATTTTTCTGCTTAAGGCTAGTGATGTGGTTATAGAACAAAAGGGAATTAAAGGCTCAAGGGGGCTAACAAGGGTGACGTAAAAGGTAAGCTTATTTGGGATAAGTGAGGAAAAATTCAATTGATGGCCTCAATCATATGCGGGTATGTATCTACATTCTATATTGGACATATAGATTGAAACAAAGTAAAGATTACAAGCATAGAAAAGAATGGCGAAACACACAGGAATAAAATTTATGGTTGAATGTAACCATACAATTAAGCTCAAAAACTCACGGGTTGTGTGTTCTTTGGCTCAAAAAACCATATATCAGTTATATATGTCATGCAAGTAGAAATCAAGAGTTCCCATTATTCTCAATGTGAATCTTTGAATGGCTCTTATAAAAATAGGTATTTTTCCTGAAAAAATGTTGTCAAATTAACCAACATTTATTGCTATATATATACAGTGTGTGGATTGTTGTGATTCTGTTAAACTAAAGTTTCTAGTTTACTCTTTTATTTTCAATTAAACCAAATTATCATATGCTAAAAGGGTAAACTAAACTAATTAATCCATATATTCTATATCACAACTTAATAAGCTAAGAGTGCAACTAAACTAAATATCTAAGATATATATATATAAACCAAAGTGCAAAATGCAGAAATAAAGTAAAAATACAGCAAAAGAAAAATGTGCAAGTACTGAAAGATAAATAAGATAAGATAAAATAAAAATACAGAAAATAAGCAAAATAGGATAAAGAGAGTTTGAAAGTGGTCACCAAAAAGATTCGCCAGATGGCGACCTCCCCACACTTAAATAATAGCATCATCCTCGATGCTCAATCAAGCTGGGTGTGAAGAAGTGTCATCTCCGGAAGGATGTGCAGTAGGTGTCTCTGTGGTGGTCTGAGGCTCTGCAGTCTGTATGAGAGTCGGAGGATCTGCCTGCTGAAGTGGAGGCTCTGTCTGTAGAGGAACCTTTGGATCTACAGGCTGTATCTGATGGGGCCCTTCAAGATGTGGCACAGCCTGCTCAGGGCCTGCCTGCTCAGCCTTTGCATGTGTCTCTGCCTCATGATCGTCCGCCTCTGCATCAGATGGCTCTGATGGGGTGTCAGGCTCGGAGGGGATGTCACTGTCTGATCGGATCATCAAGTTTAGGTGCTCATAGCGTCGCTTGCTGCGACGCTCCATACGATCCAGGCGTGCGAAGAGTCGGTGCATGAGGTGATAAATAGGCTCGGGAGCAGGTGAGGATGCAGTGGTGGTGGCTGGGGCAATAGATGCTGAAGGGGCAGCAGAAGATATGGCTGCCTCACTGGAGGCAGTGAGGAATGGAGGTCTGTAGCCCAAAGCCTGAAACTTTCTGCTGTGAGGGATAATCTTCTTGTAGTCGGCGGCGGTTGGCTTCTCATCTGCCAGCTCCCAGGGCACCTCAGCTCGGCAGCTTAACTGAGTGATCAAATATGGGAAAAGAAGGGTGCCTCTGACATGGACTCTGGCCATGTAATATCAGATAAAATGGGGCAGATATAAGTCCTTTCCCTCCATCACACACCAGATGAGGGTAATCATAGCAGTTGGCACCTCTGTCTCATGAGTGCTCGGCATCACGTAGTTACTCAGAATCTACTGCCAAAGCCGAGCCTCATCATTCAAATAGATAATCTTTATTCCCTTTGGGGTCACTGTCGACTTTCCCATGACCCATGGGATAGTAGGATCAATAGCTATTCTCTGCTTCACTGTGTCCCAGTCAAATCTCGTGAATCTCATATCCTCTTCAGCTTGCTGATAACCATCTGGTTTATCGGATTTAGGTAGGTGCTGGAGGATCTCTTCTATTACTTCATCAGTAACCAGTATCTGCTTGCCTCTGAGCTGCACGGCATCCAGGGTTGTTTTGAAGTAGTTACAGTAGAATTCTCTGACCCAGGATGAGTTGACTTCATTCAAGTTTCTCTCCAAGAAGAACCAGCCTCTCTATTTAATTTATTCTGAGGTGTATTGTTTGAGTTCTTCTGGGATTTTGAGGGTCCTTTCTAGGTATAGGTTCCTGAAAGTGGCAAAAACTGGATACTTTAGCTCACAGTATCTGTTGGTAAACTTGACAGGGTCTGTGGCAGTCAGTAGCTGATCAGCCTTTTCCTGCGGGATAAAATTCTTTTCCCGCCAGGAATCGTCATGGAGGATATCCAAAATAGAGGTAGAGGATTTTTCTCTTTTCCTTTTGCCTGTGGTTGCCTTGCCCTTTCCTTTACTTTTAGGGTCATACATCCTGAAAAGCAAAAATTCCAGGATACAGTTTAAGAATTAAAGCCGGAAAACAGGTAAGCAGATAGGATTTTATCAATATAAGCACAGAGTGGCAAAAGAGGAATAAAAGAGCAATATAAGCATTGAGTGAGTTAAATAAATGTAAGATATTGGACTGTATTCAAGTTAAAAGTTTTAGAATGAAGATCACAATCCAAAATCTATAATATGCAGAATTCTTTGTTAATTAGGAACAACAGTAATCATGCCTTGAAATGGGTGAAAATAGTTAGTGAAAAACCAAAAGAGAAGTTAGAGAGTTAAAGTAGTTAGGAGTTAAAAAGTGAAGTTAAAGTAAGTGGCATGGGAATGTTGTTCTAGTTAACAGAAATTGCACATACTTGAATAGCAAGTAACTCACATGCAAGTAAATATTGCAGATTATTGATGATTAGTCATAGAAAAAAAATTGCAAAATGAAAGTGGAATCATCAATAATGTTATTTAATGAATAAGGGAATCAGAAAGAATAAGAAAGTTAGCCCGTGCATTCATGAATTGTTTTGGTTGAAACCAATTAGTGCAAAACTTGAAATTTCCAAAACTAATTCATGAATGAGAGTTGAGTGAAGCAATTTGCTGAAAAAAATTGGGCAGCATTCTGGCTAAAAATTGGACATTCCCGGGTAATAAACAGCAGCAAAAACAGTTCATATGATAATCAAATAGTGCAGAAAAGAGTGACAAATAGTAATTTACATGAATTCAGAATAAACAAACTCAATCTGCATTAAAGAATAGTAAAGAGTAGCATATGAACAGCATTATCATCACACCAAATTCAAAATTTGCAAAATAGATAAAACAAGTAACAAGAACGGTGCAATTATCAGGCCTAAATCCACTAACCACATCCTAACTACCTAACCACCTAAAATCCACTATGATCATGCATCTCTAACTATCCTAATTTGAATAAAATTTGAAAAAAATGCAACTAACTAACTGAAAGAGGAATCGTTGGTTGGCGGAACCTGGTGAGCAGAGGAACAGAAATTGGACTAATAGATATGGTGGTGGGTCTGGTGGTAGTGACGTGGTGGCGCTAAGAGGCGATGCGGCGACAGGCCTTGGTGGGGTGGCAGGGCAGCGGTTCGGTGGTTGGTGAAGAGAAGGGGTCGTGGAGGGGAGAAGGGGGCGAAGAGGATGAAGGTTGTGGGGGTGTGGTGGTCGGCGGTGGTAAAGGAGAATTTATAAAACCATGCTATTTCATTGAATAAATGTGGGTAAAAGGTTATAAAGTCCCTTAAATGAGGCATAAGATAAACCCTACAAATGGGGTTTATCAGCGAGGGCGGCGCGGTGGCAGGGGTGCGGCGCGGCGGTGCTGGGTGGGTTGGCGGCGGTGGTGTTTGCAGAGGAAGGAGAAGAGAGGCGCTGAGGGGTTGGGGGGAAGGGGACGCGAAATGGTTAGGGTTTCGCGTGGGTTGGGTTAGTGGATTCAAATCCACGAGAACGCATGGATCATGCGATCGCGTGGTTGAGGTAGAAAGGCAATCACGCGAACGCGTCATTGACGCAATCGCGTTAATGAGGGATAATGAAAGTGACGCGTATGCGTGGGCACGCGTACGCGTCGCTTAGAATTGTGCTAAACACACAATTCCAGCGTCGTTTTGGCGCATCTCTCTGTTTCCATTTAGGGGGTAACGATTTCCACGCGACGCGTACCCGTCGCTCATGCTTTCGCGTGGTTTGTGTGAAGTGAAGATGATGCGTTCGCGTCGTTGACACGTTCACATGGCCCAATTTGTGCCTAACGCATACCAGCCGCACGATTCCAGCCCAACTTTCTGGGCATTGGATTGTTACGTCGATTTCGACTCGACACCCACGCGTAGCCCATGCGCACGCGTAGGGTGCATTTTTTTTTTTTGCAGGATGCAAAAATGCAATGCTGATATGGATGTTATGAGCAATTCCAGGTTCAATGAAATAAAATAAAACTTAAAAACAAACAAATCAACATAAATTTAAAATTAAAAAAATGAACGATCATACCATGGTGGGTTGTCTCCCACCTAGCACTTTTAGTTAAAGTCCTTAAGTTGGACATTTGCTGAGCTCCCTGTTATGGTGGCTTGTGCTTGAACTCATTCAAAAATCTCCACCAATGTTTGGAATGCCAACAGCCTCTGGGGTCCCAAACTAGGCATGTAAAGCCCTTGAGCAAATTCAAACAGGTTTGCAGGCTCCCGGGGTGTTGAATGTCAGAATAGATTCCAGGATCCCAAACCTTACTGTTATACCTGCCTTTGTCTTGATCTACATTTTTTCAGCCGGGCAGTATGGAATTTGAATTCTCATTAAGATGACCAAACATCTTCCGAGACCCATGCAATCGAACTTGATACCAATCCTTGCACTTCAAATTGAAGCGTGGAACCTCTTTGAATCTTGCATACCAGCTCTAAGTACGAGCCATTTTCCTCTTACTCTTAAAGCCGCAAAGAGCTCTAAGCTGGCCATCTGTTTCAAGCAAACCATATTCAAGTGGAAAAGTAAAGATAAAGGCTAAGGATTTTACCCACTTGAAGTTTGTATTGGGTGGTAATGGCCTTAGGATAGGTATTTTCAGTGGTCTTGCAAGCTCTACTCCCTTGTATTCTTCTGTGAATTCCTCCACTTCTTTGCAATCTTCTTCATATGTAACCATGTCTTAATCAAAGTCTTCGATATCTTCCTCATCACTCGAGTCATAATTTGGAGGTTGAGAAAAGTCTACTTCCGCATCATCTTCGTATTCACTTGGGGAAGATTCTTCAATCTCAAAGAATTCACTTGCGGATGCAAGTTCATTACTAGGAGAACTTGACTCGTAATTATCATTACCAAGGAAACTCGCTTCTTGAGTTGTTCCGTCCAGTTCTTCACAAGATACCTGCGTTGGGGGTTGTGCACTATCCTCCTTAGCATCAATTGCAAATTTCTTTACGGAATTCTCCTCAATTCTAGATTCCCATGGAGGTTCAGCGTCTCCTAAATCTTCAACCAATTCTTCTTCCTCGATGATTTCGGCTTCCTCCACTTGTTCCAGTACAAAGTCATGCTCCTTACTGTCCACTGGAGTTTCTAGTATCTCCTTCATGCTACGTTCTTCATTAGATTGTCCATATGAAGCCATGGGGGTTTCTTGAGTGTCTGAACGTCGGGAAGGTAATCGATTTATCGCTTGATTCAATTGGTGAAGGGTTACATGAAATTTATTCATTGTTTCCTTGAGACGCTCCTTTGATTCTTGGGTTGATGGATATAGACACGGTGCATATGGAAGTGGTGGTTCTTGGGAGTAATTGGGTTGGAATTGGGGTGGATAAGAGTTAGGGTCATATAGAGGCGAATGGTGGTAGTTGGCTTATGAGTGTAGTGGTTCAAAGCTATGTTGAGGAGGTGGTTTATAGGTATATGGTGGGACTTGATGGTAATTACAAAGGGGTCCACCATATCTATCATCTTGGTATGCACCTCGGAATGGCTCTCGACCATAGTGATTTGGTGGGCGTTGGTTGTCACGAAAGGGTCCACCAGTACTATTGTTTCGGCATGCATTCTGGAATGGTTGTCGTCCATGGTACTTTGGAAGGTGTTGTTGCCTAAAGGGTTGATCAGATCCTCGTGGCTCCGTCCATCCCTGGTTGTTTTGACCTTGATGCATGTTCCTGTTATAGCTTCCATTCCTTTCAACAATATTATAACCAAACTCAAAGCGACGGGGGTGAGAACTCATAGTAGCTAATAAAAATTAAAAACAAAAATAAAAGCAAATAAACAAGCAAAATAAAATATTTACAATAACCAATAATAAGGCACACGTTTGCAATTCCCTGGTAACGGCGCCATTTTGACGAACGGATTTCTATCGGTAAAGAAATTCACAAATATAATCGCGTTGTAAGTATAGTTTCCAAACCAATAGAGGATCCTTTCGTATAAAAGTTTGGTTGTCACTTAAGTAAACCCAATAAAAAATAATAAACCGAAGTATTTAAATCTCGGGTCGTCTCTCAAGGAATTGCAGGGAAGTATGATTTATTATTGGTTATGAAAAATTGTATATTTTTGGGTTTTTGAAAGGTTTGAACAAGTAATTTAAATGACAAGAAAAATAAATTAATAATAATAAAATCTCTTGGCAAGGTATAAGAATTGGAAATCCTATCCTAGTTATCCTTATCAGGTGTGTGATGAGAATTGAATTTTGCTCCCACTTAGTTAACCCTTACTAAATAAAGGAAAGTCAAGTGGACTAATCAACTTGATTTCTCAAGTCCTAGTCAACTCCTATGGAAAGACTAACTTTAGAGGGATCCAAGTCAATCAGCAATATTTCAATGTTCAAACAACAGCTGAGTTTGACAACTCAAGTGTCACCAATTACTCAACCAAAGCCAAAAGGGAAAATAAATCTAATTTAAATTAAAAATATCCATGACATAAATAAATCAAAGCAATCTTAATTCTGAAATACCTCAAATTATATTAAATAAAACATTCAAATCTAACATGGAAAGTTCATAAGCCAATTGGGCAACAGAAGTCAGATACAAGTAAAAGTATTAGAATAAATAAAAATAGAAGAGAAACATAAATTAAAAGAACATTGAACCTGGCATTGAAGTAATAACCATGAAGTTAAAAAAATCCTAATCCTAAAACCTAAGAGAGAGGAGAGAACCTCTCTCTCTAAAAACTACATCTAAAACCTAAAATTATTAATTATTAATGTTGTATATGTGTTCTCTATGTTCCTCCTATGAATGGATGGAGTTCCCCACTTTATAGCCTCTAATCTATGTTTCTGGACTTGGATCTGGGCCAAAAAGGGGCCCAGAAATCGCTGAGGGCGTTTTCTGCAATTTCTGCACGTGGCGTCTGTGACGCGTACGCGTGGGTCACGCGTTCGCGTCATTTGGAGTTTTTTCCTTGTCACGCGGACGCGTCATTTGCGTTCTGCTCAAGGCACGCGTCTGCGTCGTTCACGCGTACGCGTCGCTGCCATTTTGCGCTAGGCACGCGTCCGCGTCGTCCATGCGTACGCGTCGCTGCCTTGTCTTCAAAACTCCATTTTTGTGCTTTTCTTCCAATTTTGTATGTTTCCTTTCTGTCCTCTAAGCCATTCCTGCCCTATGAAGCCTGAGAATACTTAACACACAGATCACGGCATCGAATGGTAATAAAAGATAATTAAAATTAATATTTTTAAAGCATAGGAAACATGTTTTCACATATATCATAAAATAAGAAAGGAATAGTAAAACGATGCAATTTACATGAATAAGTGGGTGAAGAATTGATAAAAACACTCAATTGAGCACAAGATGAATCATAAAATAGGGGTTTATCACTCCTCGAAAATTTCTGTGAAGACCTCCTTGCAGCTTTCGACCTCACCAGAAGTACGTATAACTTTAAAAAATTCAACACCCCGTCTCCTGTGCTCTTCGTCTTCGTGATTACACAATAGTAGCATGGCACACAAGTAACCGGATTCAACGCTGCCCTTTATTGCAGCGCTAGTCAGCAGATCCATTCCAATGACACGATTGTGATTACACTTTGATTATGTAAAATTCATCGCTCTTTCTTTCCCTGGTAATGGCACCAAAAACATGATGCCAATACCATGGTTCACAATTTCGCACAACTAACCAGCAAGTGCACTGGGTCATCCAAGTAATACCTTACGTGAGTAAGGGTCGAATCCCACGGAGATTGTTGGCTTGAAGCAAGCTATGGTCATCTTGTAAATCTCAGTTAGGCGGATATAAAATAGTTATGGAGTTTTCAAAATTAATTAATAAAAGAAGGATAGAAATACTTATGTAAATCATTGGTGAGAATTTCAGATAAGCGTATGGAGATGCAATCGCTCCTCTGAACCTCTGCTTTCCTGCTGTCTTCATCCAATCAGTCTTACTCCTCTCTATGGCTGGCTTTATGTAAGGATGTCACCGGTGCCAATGGCTACTTTCGATCTCTCTTGGGAAAATGGTCCAAATGCTCTGTCACAGCACGGCTAATCGTCTGGAGGCATCACCCTTGTCGTTGGTTGCATCCTATTCCTCTCTTGTGAAAAATGGTCCGATGCGTTGTCACTGCATGGCTAATCATCTTGGAGGTTCTCGATCATACTGGAATAGGATTTACTATCCTTTTGCGTCTGTCACTACGCCCAGCACTCGCGAGTTTGGAGTTCGTCACAGTCATTCAATCTCGGAGTCCTACTCGGAATACCACGGACAAGGTTTAGACTTTTCGGACTCTCATGAATGCCGCCATCAATCTAGCTTATACCACGAAGATTCTAATTAAGAGATCTAAGAGATACTCATTCAATCTAATGTAGAACGGAAGTGGTTATCAGACATGCGTTCATAGGGAATGATGATGATTGTCACGTTCATCACATTCAGGTTGAAGTGCGAATGAATATCTTAGAAGCGAAATAAGATGAATTGAATAGAAAACAGTAGTACTTTGCATTAATCTTTGAGGAACAGCAGAGCTCCACACCTTAATCTATGGAGTGTAGAAACTCTACCGTTAAAAAAACATAAGTGAAAGGTCCAGGCATGGCCGAATGGCCAGCCCCTCTGATCTAAGAACCAGGCGTCCAAAGATGTCTAATACAATAGTAAAAAGTCCTATTTATAATAAACTAGCTACTAGGGTTTACAGAAGTAAGTAATTGATGCATAAATCCACTTCCGGGGCCCACTTGGTGTGTGCTTGGGCTGAGCTTGAGTGTTGCACGTGTAGAGGTCCTTCTTAGAGTTGAACGCTAGCTTTTGTGCCAGTTTGGGTGTTGAACTCCACTTTGCAGCTTGTTTCTGGCGCTGGACGCCAGATTTGGGCAGAGAGCTGGTGTTGAACGCCAGTTTGCATCGTCTAAACTTGGGCAAAGTATGGACTATTATACATTGCTGGAAATCCCTGGATGTCTACTTTCCAACACAATTGGAAGCGCACCATTTTGAGTTATGTAGCTCCAGAAAATCTATTTTGAGTGCAGAGAGGTCAGAATCCAACAGCATCAGCAGTCCTTCTTCCACCTCTGAATCTGATTTTTGCTCAAGTCCCTCAATTTCAGCCAGAAAATACCTGAAATCACAGAAAAACACACAAACTCATAGTAAAGTCCAGAAATGTGAATTTATCATAAAAACTAATGAAAACATCCCTAAAAGTAACTAGATTATACTAAAAACATACTAAAAACAATGCCAAAAAGCGTATAAATTATCCGCTCATCACAACACCAAACTTAAATTTTTGCTTGTCCCCAAGCAACTGAAAATTAAATAGGATAAAAAGAATAGAATATACTATAAATTCCAAACTATCAATGAAACATAGCTCCAATCAAATGAGCGGGACTTATAGCTTTTTGCCTCTTGAATAGTTTTGGCATCTCACTTTATCCATTGAGGTTCAGAATGATTGGCATCTATAGGAACTCAGAGTTTAGATAGTGTTATTGACTCTCCTAGTTCAGTATGATGATTCTTGAACACAGCTATTTTATGAGTCTTGGCCGTGGCCCTAAGCACTTTGTTTTCTAGTATTACCACCGGATACATAAATGCCACAGACACATAACTGAGTGAACCTTTTCAGATTGTGACTCAGCTTTGCTAAAGTCCCCAATTAGAGGTGTCCAGGGTTCTTAAGCACACTCTTTTTTTTGCTTTGGACCTTGACTTTAACCGCTCAGTCTTAAGTTTTCACTTGACACCTACACGCCACAAGCACATGGTTAGGGACAGCTTGGTTTAGCCGCTTAGACCAGGATTTTATTCCTTTAGGCCCTCCTATCCACTGATGCTCAAAGCCTTGGGATCCT
>NC_029788.2:109770076-109787852 GCF_000816755.2 Arachis ipaensis
ATCAATATAATTAAACTAAGTTCAAGGATAAATTCAAAACTCATGTACTTCTTGTTCTTTTGAATTAAAACATTTTTCATTTAAGAGAGGTGATGGAGACACAAACATAGATAAGCACTTAACATAGAGAAAACGAAAAACAGAAGAAATAAGAATAAGAAATGAATCCACCTTAGTGATGGTGGCGTTTCCTTCTTGAGGAACCAATGATGTCCTTGAGCTCTTCTATGTCTCTTCCTTGTCTTTGTTGCTCCTCCCTCATTGCTTTTTGATCTTCTCTGATTTCATGAAGGATGATGGAGTGCTCTTGATGTTCCACCCTTAATTGTCCCATGTTGGAACTTAATTCTCCTAGGGAGGTGTTGATTTGCTCCCAATATTTATGTGGAGGGAAGTGCATCCCCTGAGGAATCTCAGGGATCTCTTGATTTGCAGCCACATGTTCTACCACTGAGCTATAGACCCTTGAGATGAATCTTTCCATCTCCCATGACTCGGATGTGGAAGCTTTTATCTTCCCTTCCCCTTTTCTAGGGGTTTCTCCGGTCTTAGGTGCCATCAATGGTAATGGAAAAATGAAAAGCTTATATGCTTTTACCACACCAAACTTAGAATGTTGCTCGCCCCGAGCAAAAGAAGAAAGAATAGAAGAAGAAGAAGAAGATATGGAGGAGATGGAGAGATATGAGTATGGATGTGAGTGGTGAATGGAAAACAGAAGGGATGACCATGAATGGAGAGAGAGGGTGAGGTGGGTGGGGATCCTGTGAGATTCACAGATCCTGAGATGATCCTGTGGTGTCCACAGATCCTGAGGTGTCAAGGATTTACATCCCTGCACCCATTAGGCATGTAAAATGCCCTTGCACACAACTCTGGGCGTTCAGCGCCAGATTGGTGCTTGTTCTGGGCGTTGAACGCCCATTTGTTACCCTTTTCTGGCGTTGAACGCCAGAGCCATGCTTGTTCTGGGCGTTCAACACCAGCTCTTCTCCAGGGTGCATTTCTGGCGTTCAAACGCCCAGATGCTGCCCATTTCTGGCGTTCAGCGCCAGAACCATGCTCTGTTCTGGCGTTGAACGCCCAAAACATGCTTTTTACTGGCGTTTAAACGCCAGTAAGGCCTTCCTCCAGGGTGTATTTTTCTTCTACTGTTTTTGATTCCGTTTTCAATTTTTATATTTATTTTGTGACTCCACATGATCATGAACCTAATAAAACATGAAAAACAATGAAAATTAGATAAATAAACATTGGGTTGCCTCCCAACAAGCGCTTCTTTAATGTCAATAGCTTGACAGTGGGTTCTCATGGAGCCTCACAGATGTGCAGAGCTTTGTTGAGACCTCCCAGCACCAAACTTGGAGTTTGGATATGGGGGTTTGACACCAAACTTAGAGTTTGGTTGTGGCCTCCCAACTCCAAACTTAGAGTTTGACTGTGGGGGCTTTGTTTGACTCTGCTTTGAGAGAAGCTTTTTCTGCTTCCTCTCCATGGATGTAGAGAGAGATCCTTGAGTTGTAAACACAAGGTTGTCCTCATTTAATTGAAGGATCAATTCTCCTCTGTCCACATCAATCACAGCTCTTGCTGTGGCTAGGAAAGGTCTTCCTAGGATGATGGATTCATCCTCTTCCTTTCCAGTATCCAGAACTATAAAATCAGCAGGGATGTAAAGGCCTTCAACATTTACTAACACGTCCTCTACTTGTCCATAAGCTTGTTTTCTTGAATTATCTGCCATCTCTAATGAGATTTTAGCAGCTTGCACCCCATAGATTCCCAGTTTCTCTATTACAGAGAGGGGCATAAGGTTTATTCCTGAACCAAGGTCACACAGAGCCTTAAAGATCATGGTGCCTATGGTACAGGGTATTATGAACTTTCCAGGATCCTGTCTCTTCTGAGGCAATGTCAGTTGATCCAGATCACTTAGTTCATTAGTGAACAAGGGAGGTTCATCTTCCCAAGTTTCAATACCAAATAATTTGGCATTCAGCTTCATGATTGCACCAAGAAACTTGGCAGTTTGCTCTTCAGTAACATCCTCATTCTCTTCAGAAGAGGAATACTCATCAGAGCTCATGAAGGGCATAAGGAGGTTCAATGGAATCTCTATGGTCTCTAGATGAGTCTCAGATTCCTTAGGTTTCTCAGAGGGAAGCTCCTTATTGATCACTGGACGTCCCAGGAGGTCTTCCTCCTTGGGATTCACGTCCTCCTCTCCCTCTTTGGGTTCGGCCATGGTGCTTATGTCAATGGCCTTGCAATCTCCTTTTGGATTCTCTTCTGTATTGCTTGGGAGAGTACTAGGAGGGATTTCAGTGATCCTTTTACTCAGCTGGCCCACTTGTGCTTCCAAATTTCTAATGGAAGACCTTGTTTCATTCATGAAACTTAAAGTGGCCTTGGATAGATCAGAGACTAAGTTTGCTAAATTAGAGGTATTTTGTTCAGAGTTCTCTGTCTGTTGTTGAGTGGATGATGGAAAAGGTTTATTATTGTTAAACCTGTTTCTTCCACCATTATTAAAGCCTTGTTGAGGCTACCACAGTATAGAAGTCCCTCTGTGAGTGGACGAAAGGAAGGGGACAAAGAATGTAATGTAAGGAAAGAAACACAAGGGTGAGGAGAGCAGAGATGTGAGATGAGGAGATGTTAGTAGATGAATAAATAAATAGAATAAGATGAGAGAGGGAGAATTTCGAAAATAATTTTTGAAAAAGAGTTAGTGATTTTCGAAAATAGTTTTTGAAAAAGGTTAGTAGTTTTTTTTTCTTCGAAAATTAAAATAAAAAAATTAAAATAATTAGTTAATTTAAAAGAAATTTTTGAAAAAGAGGGAGATATTTTCGAAAATTAGAGAGAGAGAGTTAGTTAGGTAGTTTTGAAAAAGATAAGAAACAAATAAAAAGTTAGTTAGTTAGTTGAAACAAATTTTGAAAAGATAAGAAGTTAGGAAGTTAGAAAAGATATTTTGAAATCAAATTTTTGAAAAAGATAAGATAAGAAGATATTTTTGAAAAAATATGATAGAAATTAGTTTTTTTTTTAAAAAGATTTGATTTTTAAAATCACAATTAATGACTTGATTCACAAGAGATCACAAGATATGATTCTAGAACTTAAAGTTTGAATCTTTCTTAACAAGTAAGTAACAAACTTGAAATTTTTGAATCAAAACATTAATTGTTATTGTTATTTTCGAAAATTTGATATAAAAATAAGAAAAAGATTTTTGAAAAATATTTTTGGAATTTTCGAAAATAACTAAGAAATTTGAAAAAGATTTGATTTTTTAAAAAAGATTTTGAAAAAAGGATAAGATTTTCAAATTGAAAATTTGATTTGACTCATAAGAAACAACTTGATTTTAAAAATTTTTGAAAAAGTCAATTCAAATTTTCGAATTTGATGAGAGAAAAAGGGAAAAATATTTTTTTTTTATTTTTGAATTTTTATGATGAGAGAGAAAAACAAGAAAAATGATGCAATGCATGAAAGTTATGGATCAAAACAATGAATGCATGCAAGAATGCTATGAATGTCAAGATGAACACCAAGAACACTATGAAGATCATGATGAACATCAAGAACACAATTTTGAAGAATTTTTTATGCAAAGAAAACATGCAAAACACCAAACTTAGAATTCTTTAATGCTTAGACATAAGGAATTCAGGAATGCATATGAAAAACAAGAAAAGACACAAAACATGCAAATGCAAAGATCAAACAAGAAGACTTACCAAGACCAACTTGAAGATCATGAAGAACACTTATGAATGCATGATTATTTTCGAAAAATGCAAGATGCACATGCAATTGACACCAAACTTATAACATGACTCAAGACTCAAACAAGAACACAAAAATATTTTTGATTTTTATGATTTTCTAATTTTTTTGTATTTTTTTGAAATTTATTTGAAAAAAAAAATAAGGATTCCGAAATTTTTAATATGAATTCCAGGAATCTAGCATTCTTAGTCTAAAGCTCCAATCTGAGGGTTAGGCATGGCTTAAGAGCCAGCCAAGCTTTAGTATGTAACTCAGACATGACACGCCTGACATACCCTATCCCGAAGAATTGGACATGGCTCCATTGAGGTAATTAGTTGAAGACCAATCCCAAAGCAGTTTGGGTGTGGCTTTACAGCCAGATAGGATTCAACATGTTTCATGAAACACTAGAATTCACTTTTAAAAATTCTGAAGAAAAATATATTTTTGAAAACATTTTTATTTTTTTCGAAAACAGATGAGAAATTTTTTGAAAGATTTTTGAAAAATTTTTGAAAAGAAAACAAAAAGAAAATTACCTAATCTGAGCAGCAAGATGAACCGTCAGTTGTCCAAACTCGAACAATCCCCGGCAACGGCGCCAAAAACTTGGTGCGTAGAAATTGTGATTACACTTTGATTATGTAAAATTCATCGCTCTTTCTTTCCATGGTAATGGCGCCAAAAACATGATGCCAATACCATGGTTCACAATTTCGCACAACTAACCAGCAAGTGCACTGGGTCGTCCAAGTAATACCTTACGTGAGTAAGGGTCGAATCCCACGGAGATTATTGGCTTGAAGCAAGCTATGGTCATCTTGTAAATCTCAGTTAGGCGGATATAAAATAGTTATGGAGTTTTCGAAATTAATTAATAAAAGAAGGATAGAAATACTTATGTAAATCATTGGTGAGAATTTTAGATAAGCGTATGGAGATGCAATCGCTCCTCTGAACCTCTGCTTTCCTGCTGTCTTCATCCAATCAGTCTTACTCCTCTCTCTTGTTTCTGGCGCTGGACGCCAGATTTGGGCAGAGAGCTGGCGTTGAACGCCAGTTTGCGTCGTCTAAACTTGGGCAAAGTATGGACTATTATACATTTCTGGAAAGCCCTGGATGTCTACTTTCCAACGCAATTAGAAGCGCGCCATTTTGAGTTCATTAGCTCCAGAAAATCCATTTTGAGTGTAGGGAGGTTAGAATCCAACAGCATCAGCAGTCCTTCTTCCACCTCTGAATCTGATTTTTGCTCAAGTCCCTCAATTTCAGCCAGAAAATACCTAAAATCACAGAAAAACACACAAACTCATAATAAAGTCCAGAAATATGAATTTATCATAAAAACTAATGAAAACATCCCTAAAAGTAACTAGATTCTACTAAAAACATACTAAAAACAATGCCAAAAAGCGTATAAATTATCCGCTCATCAATCGGCAATCCAGAAATACTCCGTCATCTCATGCCAGAATATAGCATCCGGATTTCTTGCTTTCACGCAGCGATCAAGGAACCTCCTTTCAGGCCGGCCAAAGTAAAATAAAAAGGACATTAACGATATATATACTACATCGTCACATGCTTGTATACAGGATCTGACCTCGCTGCAGCCAGAAACACCTTGTAAGTCACCTGCATGGTAAAAAGATCCTGAATCGAATTCGATGCAATCTTCGTAGCAATCCTCACCCATATGTCACGAGGAAGAAGATTAAGTGGACATTCGTACTCAACGGATACGTTCTTTTTCTTTCTATTCTTCTTGGATGTTCCAGCCATTTGCAAGAACTTTGGGGAGATTATTGGAGAATATCAAGAGAAGAGACGACCACCCACGATGTGTTTTATTTGTTCCTATTATATCCTTTTTAATTTTAAGATACTAGCATTAATTAAGATTCAGTATCTCATACATTTGTTTATCGATTCTTCCGGATAAGATCAGATAATTAATAGATATTATTAATTAAAAAATTATTAAAAAAATTCTTTGCAAAACGGCAGTATCATTTTTATTTTGTAATTTTTCCTGAAATTTGAAACTGGAAAACGTCAATAATATTTTGGTTGTTTACAAATTTTTTAATTAAGAAAATTGAAAACAATGGAGAAGGAATCAAAGGATAGAATTAAATACTGATAGAAATCTTATAGATCTATAGGTTNNATTTATAATTATTTACATAAGTTATATTATCATTCAACAAATCTTTCATACCATATCAAACTTAAATTTTTTCATGCACAAAAAAGAAACATAATAAAAATATAATCCATATGTGGATAATCATTTGTAAATTCTTAACAAAACAGGAGGCAATACTAGCTATTGTACTATCAAATACGAGAAGCATAAACAACAAGCTTGAACAACAGAAATCGCTAAATAGCAATTTTTATTGAAATCTAAATATTTCCAAGAATATCCGCACCTTGTAATCGGCCAGGTAGTGCACACATGAGACACGAGATACATCTTCGACAACACCTATGGTGTCGCGGGTAGAACAACTGGCGGACCGACAAACCACAGGCAGTCCAGGATTTGACGATTTCACCTCCACCCACCGCTGCTCGAATATCTCCCTGAAGACCTCTCCGCATCTTTCAATTGCCCCAGAAGCACGTACAATTTCAAAAAATTCAACTCCCCTTTGTCTGTGCTTTTCTTCTTCCTTATTACACAGTAGAAGCATCGCACACACGTAACTGGTTTCAGCATCGTCCTTCGTTGCAGCCCTAGTCAGAGTCTCCATTCCACTGATGCAGTGGCCAATTTAGAAGAAATCAATCATCTCCACCCGGAGTAGAATAGCCCGACTCCATCGTCATTTAGTTTAACATAAAACAGAATACTTAACTCTAATTAATTTTAACTTACAAATTCATAAATTTTTGCTATATTAACCCAGATAGATTTTAGATCTAACAACAATAACCACCAAGAAATCAAATTTTCTAAAGTGACTCTTCTGACACAAAACCTACAAAAAGTATTCACTAGCCAATCAAAAGAAACAAGTTTCAGGATGATTTTTACCGTTGAATTAAAAAATAAAACAGATCTAATGGCTCTCCACTAAAATGCGCACCGGTTAGCCAAAGACGTCCGGCTCGCCGAATCCATCCCCTTGATTTAGTTAACCAAAAATAGTTTCTTCTGCTCACCGTCTTGGATTTATTAAAAATCCAATTTGTAATAAACTTCCAAAAAAACTGCTTGAATTGACCGTTAATCGATGAATTGGCTGAACCAATAGCAGATCTCCCAGGTTGGCTTTTTTTTGGGTAAAGTATATTTTTTGTCTTTGAAGTTTGACAAAAATTTTAAAAATACCCCTAAGTTTTATTTTATTTCAATTTTGTTCTAGAAGTTTTCAATTTACATCAAATATACCGTGACGGCTAATTTTTTAAAATATTTAAGACCAATTCAATAACAATTTCATAAAAATAACCCTCAACATAAGCAAATCAAGCATAATTTTCATACATTATTGTTAGATTGGTCTTAAATATTTAGAAAATTTAGTTGTCGAGGGTATATTTGATGCAAATTGAAAACTTTTGGGACAAAATTGAAACAACATAAAACTTAGAGGTATTTTAAAAACTTTTGCTAAATGGTGCACGAAATCGTGATCGTTCATTCCTTGGTAACGGCGCTGAAAACTTAATACGCACGTTCTTAATCTTAATTCTTTGTCACAACTTCGCACAACTAACCAGCAAGTGCACCGGGTCGTCCAAGTAATAAACCTTACGTGAGTAAGGGTCGATCCCACGGAGATTGTCGGCTTGAAGCAAGCTATGGTCACCTTGTAAATCTCAGTCAGGCGGATTCAAATGGTTATGGTGAATTGATAGTTAAAATATAATTAAAATATAAAATGGGATAGAGATACTTATGTAATTTATTGGTGAGAATTTCACATAAGCGAATGGAGATGCTTTTGTCTCTTCTGATCCTCTGCTTTCCTACTGTCTTCATCCAACCCCTCATACTCCTTTCCATGGCAAGCTGTATGTAGGGCATCACCGTTGTCAATGGCTACTTTCCGTCCTCTCAGTTAAAATGGTCCAAGATGCACTGTCACCGCACGGCTAATCATCTGTCGATTCTCGATCATACTGGAATAGGATTCAGTAATCCTTTTGCGTCTGTCACTACTCCACACCTTAATCTATGGTGTGTAAAAACTCTACCGTTGAAAATACATAAGAACAAGGTCCAGTCATGGCCGAATGGCCAGCCCCCATAAAGGTCTAAGATAGCATAAAACTAATCAAAGATCAGACATTTAACATGAGAGTAAAAGGTTCTATTTATACTAAACTAGTTACTAGGGTTTACAGAAATGAGTAAATGATGCAGAAATTCACTTTCGGGCCCACTTGGTGTGTGCTTGGGCTGAGCATTAAAGCTTTCACGTGTAGAGGTCTTCCTTGGAGTTAAACGCCAGTTTTTAACCTGTTTCTAGCGTTTAACTCTGCTTTGCAACCTGTTTCTGGCGTTTAACTCCAGAATAGGGCAGAGAGCTGGCGTTGAATGCCAGTTTGCGTCATCTAAACTCGGGCAAAGTATGGACTATTATATATTGCTGGAAAGCCCTGGATGTCTACTTTCCAACGCAATTAAGAGCGCGCCATTTGGAGTTCTGTATCTCCAGAAAATTCACTTTGAGTGCAGGGAGGTCAGAATCCAACAGCATCTGCAGTCCTTCTTCAACCTCTGAATCAGATTTTTGCTCAAGTCCCTCAATTTCAGCCAGAAAATACCTGAAATCACAGAAAAATACACAAACTCATAGTAAAGTCCATAAATGTGATTTTTATTTAAAAACTAATAAAAGTATACTAAAAACTAACTAAATCATACTAAAAACTATGTAAAAACAATGCCAAAAAGCGTATAAATTATCCGCTCATCACTAAACTTCAGGAACAAAAGGTATATTTTATCCCTTTTTTTAGGAGTGTTAAGGGGCTAGCTAGGGGTGGCAAAGCGGGTCGACCCGCCCCATAAACGGGGCGGGTAAAATGGGTTCAAAATACTAGCCCGCACCCACTTTATGGTGGATTGGCGGGTCGGCGGACTAGTCTTTAATTTGACGGCTTTAAATCCTAACCCAACCAGCCTTTTTTAGTGGGTTTAGCGGGTTGGCCCGACGGGTTCAACCCGTTTTGCCACCCTTAAGGCTAGCAGATTTTGTGATTTATAGCCATCAATGATATTTTTAATGGTGTGATAGGGGTGTTCGCGGTGCGGTTTGGATCGGTTTTGAGTCAAAAATTCATCCGATCCGAACACAAATTTTACTTGCGGTGCGGTTTGGATTGGATGCTTTTAAAAAAAAAATCCGATCCAATTTCAAGCGGTTTAGATTGGATTGGATTTGCGGTTTATAAATTAAAAAAATTAAATACATATAACAAGTCTCAACATCAAATTTTAAATAATTAACAATAACGTAACTGGTTATGAAAAGTAGATCCAAAATCCGATCCGATCCAGCGGTTTGTAAAAAATAGAATCCAATCAAATCCGAATTAGTGCGGTTTTAATTGATTTTCGGTTTGGATTGGATTGGATGAGCGGTTTAATTTGGATCGGTTTGGATTTGAATACCCCTAGGTGTGAGATTACATCTAGTGGTGCAGGATTATTCAATTTTCTTTTGATAGTTAAGTGCTGACCAAAATTTAATAAAAATACTAACCTCCTAGACTTTCTCTTTTTTTTTAAAAAGAAAATTCCCCTTAAACGACGTGACTTTGGATTAAAGAAAAAACAAATGTGCCTTTTTTTTTGTCATGAACAAATTGAGTTGAAGAGTTCAGATGAATGTTCTAAAAACTGGACTGGATTGATCGATTTGATCAGTCTAACTGTGAATCGGCAGTAATTATGGTTCGGTTTGTCCCTTAAAACTGTTTTTCCAAGAACCGAAGAAAAACTGCCGAACCGGTCGGTTTCTGGCCGGTTGATCGGATAGAGAACCGACCGGTTTAAAAGAAACGGCGTCGTTTTTGGCAAATTTGGCTTACTTTCATCTTGGTTCTGAAGCTCCTTCGTTTCTTTCTCCGTTTCTCCCTCCCTTTCTTTCATACACAGAAACTCAGCCAAAAAAACCTAGCACTGTAAGCCTACACCACCGCCGCAAGGAGTGGCATACTGCCGCCGTCCGTCCGTCTATCTAGCTTCCCTCGTGCTCCAAGTCTTCAACCCCTGTTCGCTGTTACCGATCGCAGCTGCTTCCTCGAGCTCGGCGTCCGTCGTCTTTGTCTGTTCAGCCGCGCTTCCGCCGCAGTTTGTTTGCCGTTCACGTTCGCGTCTTCGTTCAGCCATCGTCTTCGTTCGCGTTCTTCGCTGTTCAAGTTTGCTCGGCGTTCACCGTTCGCGTTCACTCGCCGTTCACCATTCGGGTTCGCGTTCGTCTGGAAGCCACGTTGCTCTGCTTCAAACTCTGCGACCAACCCGCGCGCTCCACCTAGCCGTCGAACTGCTCTCTTTTGTCGCCGCCGTGAGTTCCCTAAACCCGCCACCAGACAATACACTCACACAGCACCAATACTCTTTTTCAAACTCTGCAACTTCTTATTTCTATTACAACAAGTAATTATTTGATTTAGTAGTGGTTTGGATTTTTTTCATAGACTGAATTAAAGTTTAAGTTTTACAATAAGTAATTATTTCGTTTTAAGTTTACCGCACTCAACATGTTTGATGAAATGCTTTAACCATATTTCAGGTTGGTTTTATCATTTCTAGCTTTTAGAAACTTAGTAAGTTGATTGCATGTGAAATTAGAATACTTGGATCTTAGAAATTAGGAAATTTTAGCTGCACAAATAGCATCTTTGTAGAAAACATATTAGCATGATGATTCCACTTGCATTAGTGTTCTTCTTGTAAGTTTTTGGGCTGTTGTTGTTTTAATTTGCTAAATTGTTAGGTTTCTGCGATTTAATTTGTTGGATTTTCTATTTAGGTCTTGTTCTTGTTTATTTGCTAAATTGTTGTAATGAATATTGTTGTCTTTGAGATTCTTGCTGGATATTGGTGATCATTGATTTATTATATGCTTCATGTTTTCATTGTTTTCTTCTTCTGAAGGAAAAAAAAATTCTGTTTTCATTGTTTTGTTGATTGTTTGTTTTGTTTCAAACTCCGCCTATGTTACACTTGCGGTACATAGCCGGTCCCAAGCCCGGATAAAGGAGGAGGGTTGTGTTAGGTCTTCGGCAACCAACATAAAAATATAGCCGAACCCCCATGACATGAATCAAAGACATTATTGCGCTAAAGCTAGGTCGTTGCCCGTACATGACAGAGCACAATGGCGTCATTTGATTCATGTAGCCGACCCCACTTAGTGGGACAAGGCTTTGTTGTTGTTGTTTTGTTGTTTGTTTTGTTTCAGAAATTATTTTTTTGTGATCAATGCTCAAACTCTAAATGCTGTTCTACTGGTTTTGGTGTGTTTGTTTTGTTTCAGAAATCAATTTTTTGTTATCAATGCTCAAACTCTGAATGTTGTTCTTCTGTTTTTGTTTTGTTTCATAAATCAATATTTTGTGATCAATGCTCAAACTCTGAATGTTGTTCTGCTGTTTTTGTTTTGTTTCAGAAATCAATTTTTTGTGGTCAATGCTCATACTCTGAATGTTGTTCTATTTTGTTTTAAGGCTGTGTTTGGAAGAGGTGATTGATTTCTGAGTGTTGTTTTGTTTTTGTTTTAAAGCTGTGTAATGTGTTCAATTTTCATTTTGTAGAAAATTCTTTGAGGTACATGAGAATTAAGAAGGAAGACTATTTCAACGGTATTACTCTGTTGATTCTGGTTTGCTACAAGCTTGAACATAGAATTGAAGAGAGAAACCTTTTATTATTTCATCATTGGCCTATTTTTGGCATTGCATATCATTGTAGTTTGTTTATTCATAGAACTAGTTGTTTATGATCTCCTTTTGAAGTAAAAAAAATGCAGTAGAAGAGTGTTTAGAACCAGTTGCTTTATTCATTAAATTTTTATAGAATTAGGTGTTTATTATAAAACGGTTTTCCCGGTTGAACGACGGTTGAACCAATGAACTAGTGAACCAGTAACTAAAACGGTTTGATGACCGTTCCGGTTTTTAGAACCTTGGTTCAGATTCATTCACTTAGGTTATGCCCAAAATTAAAAATCCCAAAACCCACCCACCTAATGAGCTGTAGGCGCCGGCCATACCCCTAGAGGCAGCAGGAGGAGGCAGGCCCGATTGGCTCCGTTGGCCAGTTCAGAAGGTCGCCGTCGCCGGTGTTGGTGCAGCCTTTGTCCTTGGCCACGTCGCTCTTGTCGCCCGCTTTGCCGCCGTTTCCCGTGCTATTGTCATTGCCCGCTGCTGTCGCCGGCGCTTTTGCAGCCTTTATTCTTGGCATCGTCGCTCTTCTCGCCCGCCTTGCCTGTCGTCGCCGGCTTTGTTGACACTGCCGTCTCTTGCTGTCTGCTCACTCCCCCACTTCCCTGTTCGTAACTCAGCGTCGTCTTCTTCAGTTTTATTTTTTCTTTTTGTTTTTATTTGTTTGATTTAATTTATTTCATGAGATCAAAATTATTTTATTTGTTAATCTCTTGTTTATTGTTGACTGTTGTTGGTTGATATTAATATGATTTTGTTGATTTTGGGCCACTTCACGACTATTATGACTTGTGATGAGTGTTTGTTTAAAGAGAAAAGATTGTTATTTTTGGTCATTGAACATCGTGAAATTAAACGTGAGATTGTGAAATTTTAAATTTTATTGTTATGAATGGTTGAATTTAAATATTTAAAATTTTATTATATATTTAATTAAATTGGTTTAATTACGGTTCGATCACAGGTTAGATTATTAAATTATTGAATCAGTCATTCGATTTTCAGAATCTTGAGTACAATAAAGTAGCAACAACAGCACTGCAGCAATAATCGAAGTCACAATCTTCTCTGACACTAAAATCACAATCAAGCTACTCATTCCATTCAGATACAAGGCTCACACGTGCTCATGGATCTGAGTTCTTTTCTTCAAGCTCTTATACCATCATGGAACTCAGTTAGTGCTATTCATTCATTCACTCACTATACCCTTTATATGAATTAGTTGATTCTACGGATGTAATATGTAAAGTTTTAATATTTTCACTACTTTGGAATGTGGATAAGGCTTATTTGCTTCTGGGCTTCTTTGCTTATTTGGCAATTGCGGGATCCATTGTGCTGGGAAAACTGGTTCCTGGGGTTGTTCTTGCTGATGGAACTCGCCTTCATTATCGCTGCAATGGTTCGTTTTTAACATTCTAGTACATTATAAAAATGTGGTTCATTTTAGTGTGATTTTGATGTAATATAGGTTCTCTAGTTTATGGTAATCCTTAAATCAGTGTTATAATGGCAACATATTTTTGCTGTTCACTTCATGACCAGTCTTCAATGCTATACATGACAAAATGTTTGTTCAATGACCTATTAATAGAGGAAATCTTAGAAAAGGAAAAATCATAGGTGATAGATGAAATTGTTATAATGGTTAGATTTTAATAATTTGAATGTATACATGATTTATAACAAAGATTATGATGATTTCTTATTTATGCTACTTATTGTACCTAGTGAGATAAGGTTTAGCAGTTGTGGTATATTTTATACTTTTAAGGATATTTTGCATGTTGATTCATATGAGATTCACAAGAATTGAGTCTATATTTACACCACTATTCCTTTTATATTTTTTTGGAGGTGTAACTCCATGTTCACATTTTCTCAGGTTTAGTCTTGCTTCTTCTGTTGGTTGCACTTCTTGGGATTAGTGCCAAGATGGATTTTGTATCTCCTACCGTACGTGTTCATATGGATATTCTGAATTTTGCATAACACTATGAATCATATGCTAGAGTTAGAGTGACACAGAATAACTTGTGGCAACTTTTGCAGGCTATATCTGAGAGAGGATTTGAGCTGCTGTCCACAACATTTATCTTCAGTTTTCTTGTATGTAATTGTAAGCATAGAATCTTATTTAGAACTTAGTAATGGCATTCAATGGTTCTTTTCATAGTCATATCTGTCTGACTGTCTCTGATTCTGGTGTTGTTATATAAAGGTCTTTAGTAGTTAAATGTTGTTGCCTAGCTCGTCTGGTGGACACTGAAGAATTTAGGTACTAACACTTGTATTAATGGAGTAGTGTTCAATTTCATCATATGAATATGCTAGAACTGAAATATGAACAAATGACACATTATTGAACTTAATAACAATGATGGAAGTCAAATCCTATTGTATCATTAGATAAGGCTGGCTAAACGTACCAATGCACAGTTGTTGAAATATATCAAAAGCTAAATTTAATACCTTATTTGTTTTTATTGGTACTCTGCATTGCTTGATAATAACCTTTTTTGTTGTCATTTTTACTAATTTCATATCAGGTGACTCTGGCACTGTATTTTGCGGGCTGCAAGTCACATAGTAAAAGTTCATCACTAAAACCCCATACCACTGGAAACCTGATACATGATTGGTATGTTCTAGATGTTAAAATTACTTTAATCGTAATAGCTTCTGCTTGAAATTTGTGTTTGCATCTCTGTTGTGTTTTTCTATCTAGTACAACGAAGCCCGACTTTTTAACTAGTGTGAAGTATGAACATGGTTGATTTTATTTCCTTGACCGTTGCAGAAATTGAATTTTATTGGTTAATCTTGTTTTTCGTTTTCTGTTTTACTTTAATAGGTGGTTTGGAATACAACTAAATCCTCATTTTATGGGTATTGACCTCAAGTATGTTATCCACCTGATGTCGTTCCTTGCTTGTTCTCATTTTATATGATTGCTTAAGTGTATATAATTGGCAGTTATGATGGAAAAAAAGCGTTCTTAGCTTGCAACCCTGCCAATGGAATTGCCAAAATTGCGGTTTTTTTATGATTATTATGAATACTATAAATATTCCTGCACATATAATGGAATTGTCAAATTGTAGATTTTTGTTTGTTAGAGCTGGAATGATGGGGTGGCTGCTTATCAATTTATCCGTTCTTGCAAAGAGCATTCAAGATGGTACTTTGAGCAAATCAATGATTCTCTTCCAAATATTCTGTGCAGTAATTTCAAAATCTTGTATACTTTAGTTTCTTGAATTTCCTTTTTTTCTCTTTTCTTTTAATAAGCACTAGTTTGGGTGTTTGATGAGTGACTTTCTTCACATTTATGCCAGTTATACATCTTGGACTACTTTGTGCATGAAGAGTACATGACATCAACGTAAGTGAATTGCGTTTGCTCCACTTGAAAAATTGTTCATCCCAATCTATCTAAAAAAATAAAACATGTTTTCCTTGTAATATTTTCACTAAGTTATGAACTCATGATTGTGATATCTATACTGTCATTCATTTTAGATATAATTTTGGTTTATGATCTTATCTTTTAATTTTTGTTTTTAGCTGGGACATAATTGCAGAGAGGTTGGGCTTCATGTTGGTCTTTGGAGATTTAGTTTGGATTCCTTTTACTTTTAGCATTCAGGTAATTGCTATAACTTAGCTTCCAACTTGCCATTTATTTGCACCATTATGTATAGTACTTTTCGTTTAAACACATAACATGTATTGACATGCTACAATTGCTGTCAGGGCTGGTGGCTCTTAGCAAACGAGGTGAAGTTAACAACGACAACCATTATAGCTAATTGCCCTGTCTTCCTGATTGGGTAATGTGTTCGTAATATCCAACCGTGAATTCTATAATGCGCCACATACACTCTTGAAGTTACATAAGTTTATAACAAAAAATTGTAGATCAAACTTTGCAGATACATGGTATTTCGAGGAGCAAACAAGCAAAAACATGTATTCAAAAAGAATCCAAAGGCCCCTATTTGGGGTAAGCCTCCAAAAGTCATTGGTGGAAAGTTACTTGCTTCTGGTTATTGGTAAGATTTCTTTTCATTTGATATCTGTATTTTGTTTCTCTTTTTCCTTTTCCTCTTTCTTGATTTAAGGGGTAAAAACTGAAAAAAAAAAGATTGCTTGGAGTAGATATGCATCTGTTTTCCTTTCACCTTTAATCTAATACATAATATGTGATTACCGATTAAGCACTATCTTGAAACATGTTGGGAGGCTTCGGAATAAAAAATGGGATGAGAAAAGGCTCCATTGGCTAAGTTATTCTTTTTATCAAATAGCGAAAGTTATGGTTGGTTGAGTATGTGTATAATCCAAGTTAATGATTGGTAATTAGTAATAGTATAACATATTACCAATAAAATTTTTTAATCCTCATGAATTTTTATTTAGAAAGTCAGTGAATTTAGGTCATGCTGAGATTATATGTGGTTAGTTCTTAACATCTTATGCATTACACATTACACATTACTCCTTGGTCATTTGTCCACTTTTTGGCATGCTTTAAATCAATATGTACCAAAAAGTAACAGTTGACAGATAAAAAAGAACGAAGACAGTAACATGTTTTAATCCGTGGTTATTATTTGTCTATCTAGAGTCTTGTTAGAACAATGTATATACACTCAATTCACTTTCTCATGGAAGCTATTAACACAAATTGTCGTTGTTGTTGTTGTTGTTGAAGGGGTATTGCTAGACATTGTAATTACCTAGGTGACTTGCTTCTTGCTCTCTCCTTTAGCTTACCTTGTGGGATAAGGTGATCTCATTAACTCATTCCTTTAATTATTTCGCCGATATAAAGTTATAGATATTGATTTTTCTACAAAGAAAATGTCAAACCTTGTATATTTTACTCATTTTTGCAGTTCACCAGTTCCATACTTCTATCCAATATATCTTCTTATTCTGTTGATATGGAGGGAGAGAAGGGACGAATCTCGTTGTGCGAAGAAGTATAAAGAGATGTGGACTGAGTATCGAAAACTTGTTCCTTGGAGAATATTGCCATATGTGTATTAGAAAGAAAAGAAGAAAAAGAAGTCTCCATTGTATTGGCTTTTGCATTTTTGTGGAATTGAAACTATTGATAGAAGTTGCATACTGTTTATGAAGGAGTTTATTAATAAGAACCTTGTTTGATTTTATGAAAGTGAGATGAATATTTTAGCAAAGTGGTCTCTTTTCTTTATATTATTATTATTATTTTAATGAAAATAAAAATAGAAGCTGTTAACAAGATTGGTGAACATTGTAGATATTTTGGTCTCTTAACTAGTGCTTTAGATTTTTTTTTTTTTACATGGCATCTTTTAATTTAGCAGGTCAAAAATTAATTTATTGCAGATTTGAATATTGTTAACAATTTATTGTTGATCAGTATTGTATATATACGTTGAGATTTAAACACTCAATACTTATTTAATCAGATAAATAAACTAACACTTAACCAAGCAAGTTGGTTATTAGAAAATAGCAAATGAAAAAAGATTCTTATTGCGAGATTTTTATATCCTTCTTAGATCTTCGTCTTAGACAGGGGTAATTGGATATTCAATAGTTTCATCATGATAGAAAAGTTGGAAGTTAAACTATCGTGCTAAGGAGAATTTGTCAATATAATAGACTAGAGATCTTAGATGAGTCTTGAAATTAAAGAACAGAACTTACTATTTTCATGAAATTTGATCCAAATGGCCATAATTCTTATTCCAAAAATAAAAAATTTCATAGATAGGGACAGACCTAGAGGGACAAGTAGTGGCCTCGCCCCCCAAGATTTTAAGAAACTATACTTATATACGAGATGTGTCTAACGAAATAAATAATATTGTGTAATTTAGTAGTTTTATATATATATATTTTTTTTATGTGATGAATTTATGTCCCAATTATTTATTTGAAATTAAAACTTACTATTTTCATGAAATTTGATCCAAATGGCCATAATTCTTATTCCAAAAATAAAAAATTTCATAGATAGGGACAGACCTAGAGGGACAAGTAGTGGCCTCGCCCCCCAAGATTTTAAGAAACTATAAACTATACT
>NC_029788.2:109788153-109806878 GCF_000816755.2 Arachis ipaensis
CAAAAAAGTTTCATTTAGCATCAATTTAGTCCCACAGTGAGGTCAAAATTAAATAATTAACAAAATGTCCTACATAACAACAGTACAAGAACAAAATCGATAATCTGGAGAACAAGTACAAGCTCTAGAGGCATAAAATCAACCATTGATACATCAATACATTTATTTATTATTTTTTTATAATATAAATAAAATATTTTCTATAAAACTAAAGAAAATGATAAATAAATGTATTGATGCATCAATGGTTGATTTTGTGCCTTTGGAGCTTGTACTTGTTCTCCAGATTATCAATTTTGTTCTTGAACTGTTGTTATGTAGGACATTTTGTTAATTATTTAATTTTGACCTCACTGTGGAACTAAATTGATGCTAAATGAAACTTTTTTAGATTCAAATAGAACACTTTAAACCTTAAGGATCAAAACAGAATTATGCCCAAACCTAAGGGACCAATTTAGTACTTTACCCTAAAATTATTAATAATCATCCAACAAATCGAACACAACTATTCATTAGAATTCTAAAGGATTAATTAATTTTAATTTTGCAACTGAATTAAAAAGAGGATCTTGTTGTGAAATTCGCTCTCCTTGCTACAAGGTTATTGTGGGGTCCAGAGCTTCACTGCGATAGAGTTTTTGCCGGAGGAGAGAGAATGTCGAAAAAGACGGTGCCAAAGCCGCCATGGCCGAGTGGAGAGAAGAAGAAGTTGGTGGCGCGACAAAAAAGTGAATAGCGAAGGCAGTGGAAAGATTTGGATTTGTCGCCGGCGTTGGAGATAGTAGAAGGCGAGGTGCGCTTGCAAACGGCGGAGGAAGAGAAGGAAGTAAGAGGACGACGAAGACAAGGAAGGTATCTGCTCTATCGTACACGGGACAGCATCTCCCTCTTAATCTCATCCCTACCACACCTAATCCTCCTCGTCGGGGCATCTGCTCCATGGTTGCTGTCGAGGCGTTGCTGCACACCTGAAATATTGTTGCGGGTTGGGGATGCCGTCATCGGAGGTGAAGAACCGTGCTGATGAAGAAGGGTCGTGAGCATTGGCAGCGAAGATATTGGCCAAAAAACCATCCTGCCCACCCGCTAAAACGTCATCGGAGGTGAAGTACCATCCTCTCCCACTCTGGCTTGATGCCCCACTCCGGTGTTCAACGAACTTCTGCTCGCATCTTTGCTGGCTGTGCAAAATAATACAATAAAAAAATCTTACTCAACAAAATTTTATCCGTTTTGAATTAATTTAAATATCTGATTTTTTTTATTTTTGATATAATACTACAAAATATTTTAAATCTAACAATAATAACCGTCTTAAAACTAATATTTATAAAGTTATCCTACTGACACAAAAGCAGCATAAAGTATTAACTAACCAATCATATGAAATTAAATTTAGAAAGATCTCTACTATTAGATTAAAAAGCATGTATAATCCAATGACTCCTCATCAGCAAGCACACCGGTCAGCCAAAATTAAGTGCTATACACACCGGTCAGCCAAATACACACGGCACATAGAATTCGTGCCCTTGATGTAAAATACTTGAGTGTTGAATAGAACCCAAAAGAAAAAAAAAATCTTTTTTTGGTGGAGAAAAATACAGCTCATAAAACCACAAAAACTAACACTAAGAAGCATTGAAAATAAAAAAAAAAATCAAAATCAAAGCAATATTTTTTAATCAATTGTCAAGCCTGTGTTTGTAAGTTAGATTTGATGAGTACTTATGAAATACTCCTCCAACCATTTTCTTTCTCCTCCTTTTTTAAAAAATCCCAACTCACAACTATAGTGATCCGTTACTTATATCTTAGTCACAAAAAGCCTTATAAATCGATAGGATAATACAAACAAAAACACACGTGATCATTTATTAAATATATTTTATTCTAAAAATCTAAAGAATTATGAAAATTAGGTTATAAGGAATAACCGTGAATAACTCAAAGATAAAGAATAACTTCATAATTCGATTCCCCAAAGAACATGTCAACAAGGTACTTCAGAAATTACGTTTAAATCACGTTTACTAAACAGAAAAATTCTATAAAAAAAATTTCTTAATAAAAAAGAAAATACGTTATCCACTCTAAATACACATTATATTTATCTCACACTCTTATTTACTTAGCGTCAAAATGATTTTATAGGTGGCCACGGCTAAGACGCCACTAATTTTCTTAAAACCGATATATACCTTATTTATATCAGAAAAAAATGAGTTCAATTCTAGACCAACCCAGATATACATGCTCCAATAGCTTTAGAACTAACCATTGTCACGTACTCACGTCTTTGGCTATGAGGTGGTGATCTTTCTTAGTGTTGTTGAGGAAACTTGAAAACCTTTGTACAGATCGTTTTGGAATTCTCTCAAGAGTATATCTATCATCTATCAACATGATAAAGCCCAAATTCAATGCCATATCCACTTAAAGTTGTCCATTAATGACCTTACAACTAAATACTAAAATCAGTCACTAAATTCAGTTATTAGTCTAGAATATAAGTTAAAATACAAAATATATATTAAAAATAAATTACACCATATATGTATTTATATTTTGACAGTTAATTTTAGTGAGTAAAAGTAAAAGCATTAGAAAAATAAAAGAAATATCTTTTTTAAGAAGTTGTAATTTACATTTTTTTAAAAGATCTTTTTCATTAGAAAAAGATGTTTTTCATGTAATAAATAAAAAAAATGTATTTTTATATTATTATACCCAAACATAACTGATAGATAAAAATATTTTTTTGCAGAATATTTTTTTTTTGCAGAAATATCCAAATATAAAATTATTTTTACTTTTAAGATCTTTAAAACAAAAGATAACTCGAAAAAAGATCTTTTTTTAGAAACTCACACAAATAAGCCCTTAGTAGACAAATAGTTTTTTTTTTAATGAAATATCCTCTTAGACCATCTCCATTAAGAAACTCATCTTAGACTCTATTTATGGCCTACTTGTCACAAAAAGTAACTCTACATCAGTTTTTGCGTCATAAACAGTAAATAGGAACTCAAAGCATCTCTCTCTTCTCTATTAGGAGGAATTAACTTTAGTCCTTGTTGTGGTCCTACTTAATTAATTAAAGTAATTAAAATTAATGTAATTTATATTTTTTTTACAATAATATTATTAAAATTTATAAATTCAAAAATAATTCACTATTAAAAAATATTAATATTTAAAAAAATAATAACTTCATATATAACAATAATACACAATATATAATTTGAGATTAAACTAATTTGTAAAATTACTTAATATAAAGAAAAATATAGTTAAGCTTTATAGTTGATGATAAGCATTGTGAAATTGCCATATATCTTTCAATTGTCGATGCTGCCGCCTATCTCGAAGTTGGGCATTTTTTGGGAGAAATTGATGGTATGATGCAAAATCTTTCTCTTCCAACTAAGGTTGTGATAAGCCATTTTCGAATATTCGAAAAAAATTAATAACTTCATATATAATACACAATATATAATTCGAGATTAAACTAACTTGTAAAATTACTTAATATAAAAAAAAACATAATGGAGCTCTATAGTTGACAACTAGCATTGTGAAATTGTCATATGTGTTCAATCAAGTCCTCTTTCAATTGTCGATGTTGTTGCCTATTCCGAAGTTGAACATTTCTTTGGAAGAATTGATGGTATGTGGCAAAATCTTCATCTCCCAACTGAAGTTGTGATAAGCCATTTTTGATATCGTCATACTCTAAGTCTTGAGCAATTTTTTTTTTTTTTGCATAAGTGTCTGTTTCATCCTCAACAAACATATTATGTAATATAATACAAGCTCTCATTCCGTTGCAAGCTTCTTCTTTTCCAAAAGCGCGTTGGATCATGTATAATTGCAAAGCATGCTTGCAACACTCCGAATGCTCATTCTACGTTTTTTCTATGCTCTTTTTGGTATTGTGCAAATAACTTGTGTTTTTCCTCTTGTAACTTTGAGATTGATTTGATAAATGTGGTTTAATCAGGATAAATATTATCTGATAAATAGTATTTTATAGTATAATTATTATCATTGATAGTATAATTTACCTTCAGAGTACGATCATTTAAAATATCATTAAATACTGGTAAATGATCTAACACGTTGATATTGTTTTCTGAACTAGACACTCTAAAAAACGCATGACATATCCATTTTTGTGACTATTTTTGCTTACTGCTATTTAAAATTTTAGATACTAGAATTTTGTAGAGGTTATGTTTTTTAGCATGAAATTAAGGTGGAAAAATCATGTTGTCTTGAACAATTGAATCGTAGATCTAAATATAATTTGGTTGAACGTATGAGATGTTTTTTATATCCTAAACTCTAAAGTTGAGCGACTATATATCAAACTTAATTTTTGACATTAGTTTTCTAAGGGAAATGGAGATATATGTATATTTTGAGAAAGATGGAGAATATTACTTTCTTACCGTAGATTGTTGTTGTCTTGTTGAAAGATTGATGGTCCCATGTGCATCCAACAATCTTAAATGGACCATATTGGTCATACATTCCACACAGCTGACTATGATATGGTATGTTTAATATATATTTTAAAGCATAAGTTATTAATTTTTTTTTTATAAAAAATATATAATTAAATTTTTAATATATTTATTAAAAAATTAAAAAAATTTATTAATAATAATTTTAATATTATTTATTTTAGATTTAAATAAATAATAATCAATTGTTCGTTTCTTTCACAAAAAATATTAATTTGTTAGATTTTTTTTTATGAAATATTTCAACACATGAGATGATTAGGACTTTGAAAAGTGGGATGGTTGAAGGGAAAAAAAAAACACTATTATTCCATCGCCCCTACCTTCACAAATCACAAGACAATGAGTCTAACTTTTTTCCCTTCTTAAAGCGGGCACCCCTTAGATGTGTTTTTTGGATGACTGAATCCCTTAGTTTTGTTTGTGAAGCCACTAAACAAAACAAGACTCTTAAAATTAGTAAAAAAAATATTCTCCGTCTTTGTCGCTAAGAAAGTGTCATTTAAACTTTTAGAAGTGTCAATTAGAGATGTAATCTAATCTCACATAAGCCTAACTGCCTAAGCATAAAGTAAAAGATTAAATATTGATATACATATTACATTAACATTTTAAAAATTATAAAACGAATACTAAAGTAAAGTGTAATGATGTAAAACACACGATGTGGTTCCTGAGATTTCAATTGCATCATTATAATCCTTCAGATACGGCTTCGGACACCATAATAATCCCTAGACAGCTTTTTGGTGTTGAGTCATCACCGACGATTTGATGTGTCACGAAGTTGCCACGTTGGAGAGAGCCAAAACATTGGCGTTTTGGTTTGGCGCCACATTTTGTTAAAAACGTCGTCGTTTGACCCAAAATGAAAATATTAAATGGGCTTGATCAAACACATACCCTCCCTTCACTCGTCTTCTCCACTTCCACCCTCTGTCTTCTTCTTCCTCCTCTCTTCATCAATGTCACTACCTTAGGGTTCTATTGGAGATTGAAATTCTTGCACTCAGAAGACATCAAAATCAGGTCTCACTTCGTCGTTCGTCTCCTCCTGCGTTAGAAACAAGAGGTTCTGCCATTAGTAAAGATAAATTTTTTTTATTCTTTTTTTCAATGCACGATGGTTTTTGTATATACTTGTGTTGTGAGTGTGGTTGGTGTTATGTGTCTTTTTTTTTTCTGTTAGTATGGTTCTAGGGTTTGATTATGTTGGGGTTTCATGAGATGCTCTGTTTGATTATGGTGTTGTGTTATTGTCTTTTCTTTGGGCGGACATCATTCGTCGTTAATAAAGGTTTAGCAAGTTTACATTTGATTGATTTGGGTTTAGGGTAACAATGAGTGTTAACTAGTGAAAGGTTTACTTACTGAAAAAAGTTGAAAATCATACTCTGTTTCATGGTCATGAGTGTTCTGTTTGATAAAACTCTTATCTGTTGATGTCTATTATATGAGTGATTACTGCAATGACTTGTAATGTAGACAATACTATAAATACTTCTGCTGCAGTTGTACTATATAATCTATAATTTCTCTAATTCAGTTCTTATGTATAATGATGAGAATATTTAGAAGATATATTTTACTTAAGCCACTTTAATTTTATTAGAAGATTGGAAATAAATAGCCACATATTATCACAAAAGTATACTCTTTATTAATTTTGTAGAAGATGTTATGTTATGGAACTTGAAACATACATATCTTATTGTTCAATTAAAAATCCCATGTCCAGGAGCCAATATTCTATGTGTCCTGTACTAAATAAAGTGACTATATCCTGCAAATAGTTATGTAAATATGATAGAAAAATCTGTTTGTGTACATGTATTATTCTTTTAATCTTTTTTATTGAATAGTTAGTGTAAATAGGACAGAAAAATCTATTTGTGTTTATGGTGATTGTCAAGTAATGGCTTTTGAATTATTTTTTTCAGATGGAAGAGATGTTGGATATTATGTTTCATCACGGGGGTGATTTCAAAGAAAATCTAGAAGGAACAATGGTATATTATCCAGATAATAAGGCTTGTTTAGGTGACTTAGATGTGGATACGTTAGATGCCTTCTACCTGAGGAACTACTATAAAAAGTTTGGTTATGATGAGATGAAGCAATGCTGGTGGCATGTTCCTAGGAAAGACTTGGAGAACGGATTAAGAAGTTTGAATAATGACAAGGAGATAAGAGAGATGGTGAAATGTGCTAAGATCAATAACGGAGTTATTGATGTATATTTGGAGCATGGAGCATCATTGCCAAAGGTTTTGGAGGGAGGTTCACAACAGAAAAAGAATTCTCTAAGATTAACACAATCATTACTCTCAAACACCAAAGTTGCCTCAAACACCAAAGGTACACAACCACCATCAACAGTTTCAAAAATTCAAAATCAGACCAAAAAACCATTAACAAAGCCAGTGGAACCAAGCCAAACAAACTCACTAGTAGAATCCAGCCCACCAAGCCCATCAAGACCACCCAAAACACTAAAACACCATTCATTAATTGAGTTACCCAAGTTTACATTCCATCAACAAACACCATTCATCAGTTTCTAATACCATAATCATGTTATCACTTTTTTACATATTATTCATTCAATGAATACAGGGTACACACCACCAACTCTTTTAACTCATGCTTTACAATATATGATAACCATTAACACTATTAATATAGACACAGCTAATACCAACAATTGGTTAACCAATTTTTTATTCCGGACATCTTCTAATCTCCCAAACCTCCAAGCAATGGAAAGTTTAACTTTACTTCATGATTGTCTCCATAAGATTCTGGTTTCTCAATTGGTTCATCCTGTCCAGTGTCTGCCCACACAAAAAGCCCACACTATCTCTTTCCACTTGTCTGTAATCAAGCAAACATATAACATGCTCAAGCTTCAGGGAAGAAGAACAAGAGAAGAACAGTGAGGTAGGTAGGAGCAATCATAATAACACAAGTAATATTGATAACTCACATTATAATTAGAACAACCAAAAATGGTTTATTTGGGTTTGAATCTGTCCTAGACCACCTAAGAACTGGCCGGCAGCCGCAACCGCACTATTCCGGCACCCCAGATCTTCTGCTCCTGCTTTGCGTTCTCGTCTGATGGTCACTGGACGGTGAACTAATAAAGCTTCCAGCTCTAGTGCTCCTACTGCCCATCATGGATATTCACTTCCAGCTCCAGGAGCAACAGCAACAACAAGAATGAGAAGAGAACGATGAAGAAGAAGAAGAAATTAACTTACTGAACATTTGAGAATTTAAGGTTAAATATAGAGGGAGGGACCACATTGAGTATAACTTGAAACTGTGCCAGCTCAACTAGCCGTTGGCACCATCCAGCGTGGCAAAATGAGGCCACGTCAGCGTCTTGATGATGACTCATCACCGGAAAGCTGTCCAGGGACTATTATGGTGCCTGGAGCTATTTTTAGAGGATTACAATGGTGTAATTGAGATCTCAGGGATCACATTGAGTAACGACCCGAATCTCAGGGACCATTATGGGGATTTACTCGAAGAAAGAAGCTTGCTACTTGGAAGAAAGGTTAAGAACAAAATGAGGGGTCCTTTAGGTGCAGTCATAGGAAGATACTCATCAAGTGATGGAACCACCCCAGTTGGTGGGATCATAAGGCACAACAGAAAATGCAGCGACATTGATGTTCTTGTTATCTTCATAGCATTCTAGATTTCCATGATTGTAAACTCCAGCTTTGGTTTCAACCAGGGCAGCCCTTTGATATACCCCGATTTTGTGGTTTATCTTGTACTTATTTTGGGGGATTTTATCAACTTTTCTCACATTTATTCAATGAAATAGCATGGTTTTGCAATTCTCCCTGAATTTGTGCTTAAGTGTGAAAACATGCTTTTTAGGCCTTAAAATAGCTAAATTTAATTCACTTTAATCCCATTCGATGCCTTGATATATTTGTTGAGTGATTTCAGGTTCATAAGGCAAGTATTGGATGGAAGAAGTGAGGAGAAAAGCATGCAAAGTGGGAGAACTCATGAAGAAATGAAGGAACCATAAAGCTGTCAAGCCCAACCTCTTCGCACTCAATCGATCATAACTTGAGCTACAGAGGTCCAAATAAGGCAGTTCTAGTTGCGTTGGAAAGCTAACATCTGGGGCTTCGAAATGATATAAAATTTTCTATAGTTGCCATACGTCTAGGGACGCGCACGTGCACTGTACGCGTGCATGCCGATGATGGCACATGCTTCACTAAAGAGCAACTCGTGGCCAGGGATTTGTAGCTCATTTTGGGCCCAATCCAACTCATTTCTGATGCTATTGAATCCAAGGATTGAGGGGAGAATGAACCAAGTAGTCATAGTTTAGTTTTCATCATGTTTTAAGGTAGAATTCTAGAGAGAGAAGCTCTCCCTTCTCTCTAGAATTTAGGGTAGTTTAGGTTAATCACTCTCAAATTCATCTTTCAATTCTTGTCTTGATTTCAATTCTCTTTATGTTTTAGTGTTCTATTGTCTTAATCTTCTTAGTTTCTCTTGTTAATTTCTTATTTTACTCTCTTTTATGTTTATGAACATTGTTGGATCTTAATTTTCTTTAATGCAATTTTATGTTTCCATGCTTTTCTATGTTTATCTTCATGGTTATTGTTGATTTCTTGCTTATGTTAGTCATGGGTTTCTTTAATTCTTGCATTTTGTGATGTTTACTTTTCTTGCACACTAGGTGTTTGATAGAATGTTTCCTTTAGTTTTTGAGTAGTTTTCTTTACTCTTGGCCTAGGCTAAGGGAATTGAGTGACCTTGAGTCATTGGGTCTCAATGATTTAGTGATTTGAGAATTCTTGGTGATCAATTTGATACCCATTGACACTAACCCACTACTAATCTAATTAGTAGATAGGTTGGGACTTATGAGTTGATGTGATCAAAGCCATTTGACGTACTTCAAGTCTAGGAGTAGATATTACGTACTTAAGGCTTTTGGAAGTAGACTTAATGAGCTTGGTTCCTCATAATTATTAATATTTGGTTTGTAGACAAGGATGGTGATGTCAATTACCTATGTCTAGCCAAGAGTTCTTTCCATTTCTTTTATTAGTTCTTGTTATTTACTTTCTTGCTTTTATATTTCCTTGCCAAATATCAAATCAAACCCCCCATTGCATTTTCAGAGCCAATAATTGATCACTTCATTGCAATTCCTTGTGAGACGACCCGGAGTTTAAATACTTCGGTTAATTTTCATTGGGGTTTGTACATGTGACGACTCAAATTTTTTATTGGGAGGATTATTTGTTAGTGTAGAACTATACTTGCAACGAGAATTCATTCATTTGAGGAAATTCTATACCATCACAACAAACTCACTCATCAAAATGGCGCCGTTGCCATCAAAAGCGACGCGGACGCGCATAGTACGCGGACGCGTGCCTGACCGAGTTGGCGACCGGCGCAGACGTGCCAAGTACGCCTGCGCGTCAGTGCGGGCACAGAATAGGCACAAATATGGCACAACTCTCTGGTTTTTGTACCAGGAGTGTGAAATGCACCACCGACGCACGCGCGCACAGCACGCTCGCGCGCGGATGCCCGTTTTTTTTTTAAAGATGCTTAGAACAAAAACAGGGCACTCTCCTAATCTACAAGCATTCTAATATAACCAAAATTAAATTCAACAACAAATCTTTTTGGTTTTTGAAAAATTTTCAAACATATTAAAAATAAAACTTATACTACAAGCAAAATGCAATTCAACAACAACTAAACTAATCAAAACAAACTAAGAAACAACCAATCAATCAAAGTAAAATGTATAAGAGTATAGAAAATAACAAAAAATACCTACAATGGCAACTCCAATCACTTATTAACCAAATCTAAAAGAGAGTGGAAAGAGTTTACCATGGTGGGGTGTCTCCCACCTAGCACTTTTAGTTTAAGTCCTTAAGTTGGACATTTGGGAAGCTCCTTGTTATGGTGGCTTGTGCTTGAATTCATTTTGGAACCTCCACCAATGTTTGGTTCTCCATTGTGCTCTAAAATTTCTAATGAATTGCAACAAGTCTTGATGGAGTCCTTCACAAGCTAAGGGTTCCCAAAATTGATCCTCCTATATACCCGGATCCCAAATCTTGTTTCTACACCCATCTTCAAGTTGATCATCACAATTCCAATCGGGTGAGAAGTGATCCGAATTCTCAAGTAAACACCAAAGCATCTTCCTAGACCCCTTTAGTTGAGAACTATACCAACCATTGCACTTAGACTTTAAGCTTCCAACCATAAGGAATCTTGATTGGTATTTCTACCCACTACTCAATTTCCTTTTGTTCTTAACCCCACAAAAAGCTCTAAGTTGCCCATCATTTTCAATCAAACCATATTCAAGTGGGAAAGTAAAGATTAGAGATAAGAATTTTACCCACTTGAATGTTATGTTGGATGGCGACTTAGGAAGGGACATCTCCAATGGTCTTGTAAGTTCCATTCCCTTGTGCTCTGCACATCCATTAGATTGATATGCATTAGGATTAGAATTATACCCATAAGAAACTGGAGGCGGTTGTTGCCAAGAAGGGTGATCAATCCTTTGAGACTCCCTCCATCCTTGATTGCTCCATCCTTGATGCACATCTTCATTGTAGCTCTGGTGCACGAAATCGTGATTGTTTCTTTCCTTAGTAACGGCGCCAAAAACTTGGTACGCACATTCATAATCTTAATTCTTCTTCACAACTTCACACAACTAACCAGCAAGTGCACTGGGTCGTCCAAGTAATAAATCTTACGTGAGTAAGGGTCGATCCCACGGAGATTGTTGGCTTGAAGCAAGCTATGGTCACCTTGTAAATCTCAGTCAGGTGGATTCAAATGGTTATGGGATTTTGATAATTAAAACATAATTAAAATATAAAATAGGATAGAGATACTTATATGATTCATTGGTAGGAATTTCAGACAAGCGTGTGGAGATGTTTTGTTTCTTCTGATTCTCTGCTTTCCTATTGCCTTCATTCAATCCTTCTTACTCCTTTCCATGGCAAGTTGTATGTTGGGCATCACCGTTGTCAATGACTACATCCCATCCTCTCAGTGAAAATGGTCCAATTGCGCTGTCACCGCACGGCTAATCATCTGTCGGTTCTCGATCATGATGGAATAGGATCCAGTAATCCTTTTGCGTCTGTCACTATGCCCAGCACTCACGAGTTTGAAGCTCGTCACAGCCATCCCTTCCCAGATCCTACTCGAAATACCACAGACAAGGTTTAGACTTTTTGGATCTCAAGAATGGCCGCCAATAATTCTAGCCTATACCACGAAGACTCTGATCGTGAATCAGGAGGCTAAGAGATATGCATTCAAGCTTGTTTTCATGTAGAACGGAAGTGTTTGTCAGGCACGCGTTCATAAGTGATAATGGTGATGAGCGTCACATAATCATCACATTCATCATTTTTTGTGTGCGAATGAATATCTTAGAGAAGAAATAGGCTTGAGTTGAATAGAAAAACAATAGTACTTTGCATTAATTCATGAGAAACAGCAGAGCTCCACACCTTAATCTATGGTGTGTAGAAACTCTACCATTGAAAATACATAAGTGATGAAGGTCCAGGCATGGCCGAATGGCCAGCCCCCTAAACGTGATCTCAGAACACAAAATTATTCAAAGACTAACCAGAGATATAAAATAAATCACTAAAAGTAGTTTTTATACTAGACTAGTAACTAGGGTTACAGAAAATAAGTAAATGATGCATAAATCCATTTCCGGGCCCACTTAGTGTGTGCTTGGGCTGAGCATTGAGCTTTTATGTATAGAGATTTCTTTTGGAGTTAAACGCCAGGTTGTAACCTGTTTCTGGCATTTAACTCTGATTTGCAACTTGTTTCTAGCGTTTAACGCCAGAATATGGCAGAAAGTTGGCGTTGAACGCCAGTTTGCATCATTTAAACTCATGCAAAGTATGTACTATTATATATTTCTGGAAAGCCCTGGATGTTTACTTTCCAGCGCAATTGAGAGCGCGCCATTTGGGTTTCTGTAGCTCCAGAAAATCCACTTCGAGTGTAGGGAGGTCAGAATCCAATAGCATCTGCAGTCCTTCTTCAGCCTCTGAATCAGATTTTTGCTCAAGTCCCTCAGTTTCAGCCAGAAAATACCTGAAATTACAGAAAAATACACAAACTCATAGTAAAGTCCAAAAATATGATTTTTATTTAAAAACTAATAAAAATATACTAAAAACTAACTAAATCATACTAAAACATACTAAAAATCAATTAGGATAAAAAGAAGAGAATATACTATAAATTCCAAAATATCAATGAAACTTAGTCCCAATTAAATGAGCGGGACTAGTAGCTTTTTGCCTCTGAATAGTTTTGGCATCTCACTTCATCCTTTGAAGTTCATAATGATTGGCATCTATAGGAACTTAGAATTTAGATAGTGTTATTGATTCTCCTAGTTCAGTATGTTGATTCTTGAACATAGCTACTTTATGAGTCTTGGCTGTGGCCCTAAGCACTCTGTTTTCCAGTATTACCACCGGATACATACATGCCACAGACACATAACTGGGTGAACCTTTTCAGATTGTGACTCAACTTTGCTAAAGTCCCCAATTAGAGGTGTCCAGGGTTCTTAAGCACACTCTTTTTTTGCTTTGGACCTTGACTTTAACTGCTCAGTCTCAAGTTTTCACTTGACACCTTCACGCCACAAGCACATGGTTAGGGACAGCTTGGTTTAGCCGCTTAGGCCAGGATTTTATTCCTTTAGGCCCTCCTATCCACTGATGCTCAAAGTCTTGGATCCCTTTTTACCCTTGCCTTTTGGTTTAAAGGGTTACTGGCTTTTTTTGCTTGCTTTTTCTTTTTTTTTTCTTTCTTTTTTTTTCTTTTATTTTTGCCATTTTTCTTTCTTTTTTTTTTGCAAGCCTTGTTCTTCACTGCTTTTTCTTGCTTCAAGAATCAATTTTATGATTTTTCAGATTATCAATAACATTTTTCCTTTTCATCATTCTTTCAAGAGCCAATATATTTAACATTCATAAACAACAAATTCAAAAATATGCACTGTTCATGTATTCATTCAGAAAATAAAAATTATTGCCACCACATCAATATAATTAAACTAATTTCAAGGATGAATTCAAAATCATGTACTTCTTTTTCTTTTGTGATTAAAAACATTTTTCATTTAAGAAAGGTGATGGATTCATAGGACATTCATAGCTTTAAGACATAGACACTTAGACACTAGTGATCATGTAATAAGACACAAACATAAATAAACATAAAGCATAGTAGACGAAAAACAGAGAAAAAATAAATAGACAAAGAGATTAAGGAACGGGTCCACCTTAGTGAGGGTGGCATCTTCTTCCTCTTGAGGAACCAATGGTGTTCTTGAGCTCCTCTATGTCTCTTCCTTGTCTTTGTTGCTCCTCCCTCATAGCTCTTTGATCTTCTCTAATTTCATGGAGGATAATGGAGTGCTCTTGGTGCTCCATCCTTAGTTATCCCATGTTGGAACTTAATTCTCCTAGGGAGGTGTTGATTTGCTCCCAATAGTTTTGTGGAGGAAAGTGCATCCCTTGAGGCATCTCAGGGATTTCATGATGAGGAATTTCCTCATGCTCTTGTTGAGGTCCATGAGTGGGCTCTCTTGTTTGCTCCATCCTTTTCTTAGTGATGGGCTTATCCTTATCAATGAAGATGTCTCCCTCTATGTCAATTCCAACTGAATTGCAGAGGTGGCAAATGAGGTGAGGAAAGGCTAACCTTGCCAAAGTGGAGGACTTGTCAGCCACCTTGTAGAGTTCTTGAGGTATAATTTCATGAACTTCCACTTCCTCCCTAATCATGATACTATGGATCATGATGGCCCGGTCTACAATAACTTCAGACCGTTTGCTAGTAGGAATAATTGAGCGTTGGATGAACTCCAACCATCCTCTAGCTACAGGCTTAATGTCCGGTCTTCTCAATTGAATTGGCTTGTCTCTTGAGTCAACTTTCCATTGAGCTCCTTCTACACATATGTCCATGAGGACTTGGTCCAACCTTTGATCAAAGTTGACCCTTCCAGTGTAGGGGCGTGCGTTTTCTTGCATCATTGGCAAGTTGAACGCCAATAAAAAGCTACGCTTTTACCACACCAAACTTAAAAGGTTTGCTCGTCCTCGAGCAAAAGAAGAAGGAAAATAGTAGAAGAAGAAAATAGAGGAGATGGAGTGGAAGTGTATATTCGGCCAAGGGGGAGAAGTAGTGTTTGTGATGTGTGAAAATGGAGTAGTGTTAAGGGGTTTATATAGGGGTGGGGGGGTAGGTTTCGGTCATTAGGGTTGGGTTTGGGAGGGAAAGGAATTTGAATTTGGAGGTAGGTGGGGTTTATGGGGAAGAGGTATGGAGGTGATTGGTGAAGGGTATTTGGGGAAGAGTGTTATGAAAGGGTGTGAAGAGGAGAGAAGAAGAGGTGGGGTAGGTGGGGATCCTGTGGAGCCCACAGATCCTGAGGGGTCAAGGACTTAGCATCCCTGCTCTATTTAGGCGTGGAAAACGCCCTTAGAATGCATGTCTGGCGTTAAACGCCAGCTTGCTGCTTGTTTCTGGCGTTTAACGCCAGCTTTTCTCCCATTCTTGTCGTTAAATGCCAATTCCATGCTCTGTTCTGGCGTTAAACGCCAGTCTGGTGCTTGTTTCTGGCGTTTAACGCCAGCTTGATGTTTCTTTCTGGCGTTAAATGCCAGTTTGATGCCTCTTACTGGCGTTTAAACGCCAGTAAGCTCTTCCTCCAGGGTGAGCTATTTTTAATGCTGTTTTTCATTCTATTTTTGATTTTTCAGTAGTTTTTGTGACTTCACATGATCATCAACCTAAAGAAAACATAAAATAGCAATGGAAAAGAAATAAATATAATTAAATAACATTGGGTTGCCTCCCAACAAGCGCTTCTTTAATGTCAATAGCTTGACAGTGAGCTCTCATGGAGCCTCACAGAAAATCAAAGCAATGTTGGGGCCTCTCAACACTGAACTTAGAGTTTGGTTGTGGCCTCCCAACACCAAACTTAGAGTTTGAATGTGGGGGTGTTGTTTGACTCTGTTCTGAGAGAAGCTTTTCATGCTTCCTCTCCATGGTTATAGAAGGAGAACCTGGAGTCTTAAATACTATGTAGTCTTCATTCAACTGAAGGACCAACTCTCCTCTGTCAACATTAATCACATCCTTTGCTGTGGCTAGGAGGGGTCCTCCAAGGATGATGGATTCATCCTCATCCTTTCCAGTGTCTAGGATTATGAAATCAGCAGGGATGTAAAGGCCTTTGACCTTTACTAACACGTCCTCTACCTGTCCATAAGCCTTTTTCATAGATTTGTCTGCCATCTCTAATGAGATTCTTGCAGCTTGTACCTCAAAGATTCCCAGTTTCTCTATTACACAAAGTGGCATGAGGTTTATCCCTGACCCAAGGTCATACAGAGCCTTCTCAAAGGTCATGGTGCCTATGGTACAAGGTATGAAGAACTTTCCGGGATCCGGTTTCTTCTGAGGCAATGTCTGCCTCATTAATATACTCAGTTCATTGGTGAACAAGGGGGGTTCATCCTCCCAAGTCTCATTACCAAATAAACTGGCATTCAACTTCATGATTGCTCCTAAATACTTTGCGACTTGCTCTGCAATGGTGTCTTCATCCTCTTCAGAGGAAGAATATTCATCAGAGCTTATGAATGGCAGAAGGAGGTCCAATGGAATCTCTAGGGTCTCTGTATGAGCCTCAGATTTCTTTGGTTCCTCAAAAGGATACTTCTTTCTGTCCAGAGGACGTCCCAAGAGGTCTTCCTCACTGGGATTCACATCCTCCTCCTCCTCTGAGCATTCGGCCACACCAAGTAAGGTTATGGCCTTACACTCTCTCTTGGGATTTTCTTCTGTATTGCTTGGGAGAGTACTGGGAGGAGTTTCAGTAATCTTCTTACTCAGCTGACCCACCTGTGCCTCCAAATTTCTAATAGAGGACCTTATTTCATTCATGAAACTTAGTGTTGTCTTAGATAGACCAGAGACTATGGTTGCCAGGCCAAAATGGCTCTGTTCAGAATTCTCTGTCTGTTGCTGAGAAGATGATGGAAAAGGTTTGCTATTGCTAAACCTATTTCTTCCACCATTATTATTGAAGCCTTGTTGAGGCTTCTGTTGATCCTTCCATGAGAAATTTGGATGATTTCTCCATGAAGGATTATAGGTGTTTCCATAGGGTTCTCCCATGTAATTCACCTCTGCCATTGCAGGGTTCTCAGGATCATAAGCTTCTTCTTCAGAAGATGCTTCTTTAGTACTATTGGATGCAGCTTGTAATCCATTCAGACTCTAAGAAATCATATTGACTTGCTGAGTCAATATTTTGTTCTGAGCCAATATGGCATTCAGAGTATCAATTTCAAGAACTCCTTTCTTCTGAGGCGTCCCATTGTTCACACGATTCCTCTATGAGGTGTACATGAACTGGTTATTTGCAACCATTTCAATGAGTTTCTGAGCTTCTGCAGGGATTTTCATGTGAAAAGATCCTCCTGCAGAATGGTCCAATGACATTTTTGACAACTCAGATAGACCATCATAGAATATACATATGATGCTCCATTCTGGAAGCATGTCAGTAGGACATCTTTTGATCAGTTGCTTATATCTTTCCCAAGCTTCATAGAGGGATTCTCCTTCCTTCTGTCTGAAGGTTTGGATTTCCACTCTAAGCTTGCTCATCTTTTGAGGAGGAAAGAATTTGGCCAGAAAAGCACTGACCAGCTTATCCTAAGAGTTCAGGCTATCATTAGGTTGTGAATCCAACCATGTTCTAGCTCTGTCTCTTACAGCAAAAGGGAAAAGCATGAGCCTGTAGACCTCGGGATCAACTCCATTGGTCTTGACAGTGTCACAGATTTGCAAGAATTCAGCTAAAAACTGATGAGGATCTTCCATTGGAAGTCCATGAAACTTACAGTTCTACTGCACTAGAGAAACCAATTGAGGCTTAAGCTCAAAATTGTTTGCTCCAATTGTAGGAAGTGAGATGCTTCTTCCGTAGAAGTTAGAAGATGGTGCAATAAAGTCACCAAGCATCTTCCTTGCATCTTCACCATTGTTATTATTTTCGGCCATGTCTCCTTCTTTTTCAAAAATTTCTGTCAGGTTTTCTCCAGAGAGTTGTGCTTTAGCTTCCCTTAGCTTCCTCTTCAGAGTCCTTTCAGGTTCCGGATCAGCTTCAACAAGAATGTTTTTGTCCTTGTTCCTGCTCATATGAAAAAGAAGAGAACAGAAAATATGAAATCCTCTATGTCACAGTATAGAGATTTCTTATGTAAGTAGGAGAAGAGGAGAATAGAAGAAAGGGGAACAGAAAAATTCGAACACAGGGGAGAAGAGGGGCTTCGAATTTTGAGTAGAAGAGGAATGTTAGTAGATAAATAAATAAAAAGAGATGCGAGGGGGGAGAATTTGAAAATTAAATAAAATGAAATAAAAATATTTTTGTTTTTATTTTAAATATTAGTTGTAATTCGAAATTTAAGAAGGAAAATAAAATAAAATTAAATTAAAATTTAAAACAAATAGTTAATTAAAAAAGAATTTTGAAAAAGTGGGGAAGAGTTTTCAAAAATTAGAGAGAGAAAGTTAGTTAGGTGGTTTTGAAAAAGATAAGAATCAAACAAAAAGATAAGTGATGAGCGGATATTTTATACGCTTTTTGGGGATAATTTCATATAGTTTTGAGTATGTTTTAGTTAGTTTTCAGTCTATTTTTATTAGTTTTTAGGAAAAATTCATATTTCTGGACTTTACTATGAGTTGTGTATTTTTCTGTAATTTCAGGTATTTTTCTGGCTGAAATTGAAGGAGCTGAGCAAAAATCTGATTCAGGCTGAAAAAGGACTGCTGATGCTGTTGGATTCTGACCTCCCTGCACTCAAAGTGGATTTTCTAGCGCTACAGAACTCGCAATGGCATGCTTCCAATTGCGTTGGAAAGTAGACATCCAGGGCTTTCCAGCAATATATAATAGTCCATACTTTGCACAAGAATAGACGACGTAAACTGGCGTTCAACGCCAGTTCTCTGTCCAATTCTAGCGTCCAGCGCCAGAAAAGGATCAAAAGCTGGAGTTGAACGCCCAAACGGGCA
>NC_029788.2:109806910-109818386 GCF_000816755.2 Arachis ipaensis
CGTGATTCACAATTTCGTGCACCAAGTTTTTGGCGCCGTTGCCGGGGATTGTTCGTGTTTGAACAACTGACGGATTGTTTTGTTGCTTAGATTAGGAAAATTTTTCTTTTTGGTTTAGAGTCTCTTATTATTGTTCTTGGTTAAAAATATCCTTCTTTAAAACAAGTGTTACATTTACTGCCTAGTTGGCTAGAGCATTAGTCCAAGCCCATGGCAGTTGGGTACACTCTTTTTAAAAATCTTTTTCATAAATAATATTTTCTCTATTAAATCCTGTGCCAAACTTTAAGTTTGGTGTTTTCTTATTGATTTTCCTTAAAATTTTCGAAAAATTATTCTGGTTTTCTTGTTGATTTTCTTGTTGAAAATCATTTTTAAAATTTTTGAAAAAAATCATAAAAGAAAAATGAAAAAGATTTGATTTTTAAAAAAATTTTTGAAAAGATAGGATTTTTAAATTGAAAATTTGATTTGACTCATAAGAAACAACTAGATTTTAAAAACTTTTGAAAAAGTCAACTCAAATATTCGAATTTTATGAGAAGAATAAGGGAAAGATATTTTTTTTATTTTTGAATTTTTAATGAAGAAAGAGAAAAACAACAAAAATGACACATAACATAAAAATTATGGATCAAAACACACAATGCATGCATGAACACTTTGAATGTCAAGATGAATACCAAGAACACCTTGAATGTCAAGATGAACACCAAGAACTTTATTTTTGAAAATTTTTAAGAAAAGACACACATGCAAGACACCAAACTTAGAAATTTTCAAACTTTAGACACTAACAAATTGAAAATGCATATGAGAAATAAGAAAAGATACAAAACATGAAAATGCAAAGATCAAACAAAGAAGATCATCAAGAACAACTTGAAGATCATGAAGAACATTATGCATGAGTTTTTGAAAATTTAAAGAAAAATTACAAAGATGCAATTGACACCAAACTTATAATTTGACACTAGACTCAAACAAGAAACACAAATTTATTTTTGGTTTTATGATTTTGTTAATTTTTTTTTTGGATTTTTTGAAAATTAATTGGAAAAGAAAAATAAGGATTTCAAAATTTCTAATGAGAATTCCAGGAATCATGCAATGTTAGTCTAAAGCTCCCGTCCAGGAATTAGACATGGCTTACTAGCCAGCCAAGCCTTTAGTGAAAGCTCCGGTCCAAAACACTAGACATGGCCAATGGCCAGCCAAGCTTTAAGATACAAATCAGGCATACAACAGCTGAATTGATGAAAATCAAAAAAGCTCTTGTGATGATGAGTTGAAACCTCGGTCTAAAAGATTAGACATGGCTTTACAGCCAGCCAGATATCAACAGATCATCATGAAACTCTAGAATTCATCTTCAAAATTTTAAAGCCATAGAATGATTTATTTTTTAAAATTTTTTTGAAAATTTTTCGAAAATAAAAAGAATAAAAACAAAAACTTAAAATTAAAATAAAATTACCTAATCTGAGCAACAAGATGAACCGTCAGTTGTCCAAACTCGAACAATCCCCGGCAACGGCGCCAAAAACTTGGTGCACAAAATCGTGATTGTTTCTTTCCTTGGTAACGGTGCCAAAAACTTGGTACGCACGTTCATAATCTTAATTCTTCTTCACAACTTCGCACAACTAACCATCAAGTGCATTGGGTCGTCCAAGTAATAAACCTTACGTGAGTAAGGGTCGATCCCACGGAGATTGTCGGCTTGAAGCAAGCTATGGTCACCTTGTAAATCTCAGTCAGGCGGATTCAAATGGTTATGGTGAATTGATAATAAAAATATAATTAAAACGTAAAATAAAGATAGGGATACTTATGTAATTCATTGGTGAGAATTTCAGATAAGCAGGCACGCATTCATAAGTGATAATGGTGATGAGCGTCACATAATCATCACATTCATCATGTTCTTGTGTGCGAATGAATATCTTAGAGAAGAAATAGGCTTGAGTTGAATAGAAAAACAATAGTACTTTGCATTAATTCATGAGAAACAGCAGAGCTCCACACCTTAATCTATGGTGTGTAGAAACTCTACCGTTGAAAATACATAAGTGATGAAGGTCCAGGCATGGCCGAATGGCCAGCCCCCTAAACGTGATCTTAGAACACAAAATTATTCAATGACTAACCAGAGATATAAAATAAATCACTAAAAGTAGTTTTTATACTAGACTAGTAACTAGGGTTACAGAAAATAAGTAAATGATGCAGAAATTCATTTCTGGGTCCACTTGGTGTGTGCTTGGGCTGAGCATTGAGCTTTCATGTATAGAGACTTCTTTTGGAGTTAAACACCAGGTTGTAACCTGTTTCTGGCGTTTAACGCCAGAATAGGGCAGAAAGCTGGCGTTGAACGCCAGTTTGCGTCGTCTAAACTCGTGCAAAGTATAGACTATTATATATTGCTGGAAAGCTCTGGATGTCTACTTTCCAACGCAATTGAGAGCGCGCCATTTGGGTTTCTGTAGCTCCAGAAAATCTACTTCGAGTGCAGGGAGGTCAGAATCCAACAGCATCTGCAGTCCTTCTTCAGCCTCTAAATCAGATTTTTGCTCAAGTCCCTCAATTTCAGCCAGAAAATACCTGAAATTACAGAAAAATATACAAACTCATAGTAAAGTCCAGAAATGTGATTTTTATTTAAAAACTAATAAAAATATACTAAAAACTAACTAAATCATACTAAAAACAATGCCAAAAAGCGTATAAATTATCCACTCATCAAGCTCCCATTTCCTACAACATAATTTGAACCAAACTCATAGCCAAAAGGATGAGAATTCATAATAGCAAAAGAAAATAAAAACAAAACTAGTAAGAACTAATAAAAACTAACTCCTAAAACAAGCAAAAACTAGCAAAGAAGCATATTAACATATATACAATAGCCAGTGACATAACACCATTGCAAATCCCCGGCAACGACGCCATTAATTTGATAGCAAAAATTGTTGTTGGTCTAGATTTTCTTCATAAAGAAAAGAATCACTTTGTTGTAAGCATAGCTCCAAACTAACAAACAACTCTCACATCAAATTAAAATATGGTTTTGTCACCAGTACAAATCCCAATAAAAATTAATCAAAGTATTTAGACTCCGGGTCATCTCACAAGGAATTGCAATGAAATGGTCAATTATTGGCTATGAAAGTGCAAGGGGGGTTTGATTTGGTGATTAGCAAGAAAATAAATGACAAGGAAGTAAAGAGAGCAATTAAAGAGAATCAATTAATAAAGAGAGACATTCATGGCAAGGTTTGAGATCATAGGCTTTCCATCCTAGTCATTAATCATAACAATACTTAACAAGAATTTATCTTATTTCGTCATCTCCAACATTGAAAGAAGGTGTGAGTTATCTTCCATGAGAGAAAGCCAAACAAGACTAGTTAATCTCAATCTAAATGTACTAATCAACTCACTAATTGGATTAGCAAGATATTAGAGTCAATGGAAATAATATTAACTAACAACTCTAGATCACCAACATGAGTTGGGTTTTCATGACTCAAGATTGCCTAATTACTCTTTCCAAGCCAAGAATGCTCAAAATCTACTCTAAAGCCCAACCAAGCATTTTGTCAAACACTTGGTGGGTATCAAAGGAAAGCATAGTAAATGTGCAAGAATAATAAAATCTAACAACTACCAATGGCTAGAAAAGTAAATCAACAGCTCAAATCATCAATAAAAGAAACATCAACATTAAATTTCATCAAATTTAAACAAGATCCAACATGAATATTCATAAACCTAAAAGAGACATAAAAGTAAAATTGACAAGAGAACTAAGAAAAATAGAGTAATAGAAACAAGAAATTGGAAAGGAAACAAGATGAAATCAAGAAATCATGCCTAGATCTAAGATGGATTAACCTAACCTAATTCTAGAGAGAAGAGGGAGCTTCTCTCTCTAGAAACTAACCTACATGATGCTAATGCTACAAAACAATTGCTCCTCCCTTACCCAAGCTTGAATTCTGCATGAAATAGTATTAGAAATGAGTTGGATTGGGCCCAAAATGCTCTAGAAATCGCTGGCCACGATTTCACTTTAGAGAACCACGTGCTCAATCGGCATGCACGCGTACATGGTGGGTGCGCGCCCCTATACGTCAAGAAATTATAGCAAATTTTATATCATTTCGAAGCTCCGGATGTTAGCTTTCCAATGCAACTAGAACTGCCTCATTTGGACCTCTGTAGCTCAAGTTATGGTCGATTGAGTGCAAAGAGGTCAGGCTTGATAGCTTTACGGTTCCTTCATTTCTTCATGAGTTCTCCCACTTTGCATGCTTTTCTCCTTACTTCTTCCATCCAATACTTGCCTTATGAACCTGAAATTACTCAACAAACATATCAAGGCATCGAATGGAATTAAAGTGAATTAAAATCACCAATTTTAGGGCTTAAAAAGCATGTTTTCACATTTAAGCACAAATCAAGGGAGAATTGAAAAACCATCCTATTTCATTGAATAAATGTGAGAAAAGGTGATAAAATCTCCCAAATTAAGCACAAGATAAACTACAAAATCGGGATTTATCACCCTTTGAGGTAAAATTTTCAACTTTGTATTATTTTGCGTTTTTTTTTTAATTCTTTTATGGAGCTTCTGTTGTTGAAAAATTGCATTTCCTTTGAAGTGTGAGGTTTCGTAAATGGAATTCTTTTTTGGCACTTTTTTTTATTCCTCACTTATGGAAGCCTTTGTAATGGATAACTAATTGTTGATCATTTATGCATTTTGTTGAGTAGTTGTTTTCTTCCATGAGGTAATAGATTTTATCAATTTATGATTATTTTAGTTTTATTTTTCTTTCTGGGGTCTAGAATTAAATTGGTATATAATTGTTAAAAAATATGTTGCATGTGTTCCTTTCTCTAAAAAATGAATGTTGGTATACTTCAAATAAATGAACTTTTCATTTAACCAAATAAAAGTGTTAGTTACATCATTGATTTTATTTTTTTCATAATAGAAATTATCTTTGTATCTGTCATTATACATTCTCTTTTCGTTATTACTATTGTGTAATTTGTGATCACACACCTACCAAGGCCGATTGTGCTTGTTATTGCTGCCATTGTCATTGTTTTGTAGTCTCTAGTCTGTAATAACTGCTATTGTGACTTAATAGGCTTACTTATGGATTGAATTACAAAGGAAATGTGTGTGGGGACAAGCATGCAGGGCTTCACGAAGTTGAGCTATTATACTGGCTAAATCCTAATCAGGTATATCAAAGTGGATTGAAGGATTGCAAGCTAAAATTGGTCGACGCTCGCAGCATATGTTTGTTGGACTGCCCTGTACCTTCTGAAGATTCACTTAATTGGGTGTGTGATTATTCCAAAGGAGACATTCGTCTTAGTATGGATGATTGGATTGATAGCAACTATAATTATTATGAGTACCTCACACCAGAAATGAGAAACTCCTCTCTTCAACTTCAGGTCCCTGTTATCCTGTCATATTTCCTAGTGTAAATGGTAAGGAAGACATTGTCAATAACATATATATTACAAGTTTTTAAAGTACCTGATTCTTAGATAAAAAACTTTTGTCTAGTTTACTGGACTTGCCAATTCATTGCTCGTGCATCAAATGTGTCACTAAATCATTGGCAGCAGATGGGTGGAGTTAGCATTAATGAAGACATTGTTATTGATAAGTCTATTCACAAGTACATCAACTTTCGGTCAGCTGTCTTATAGGTTAACTTTTTCAACCATCTATATTCCTTAAAATGCATGAATACTTCCATTTCTTGCAAGCACCCTTGAAGATATAAACATGCCACTACAAAAATATACTGGTAAGATGGCAAAGAAATAGTGTTGAAATGTTCAATTGACAGTTGGTTGATATGCAAAAAAGTGTCCTTGGCAGCATGAAATGCAGGAATAGAATACAATTGAGTATAAATTAGAAGTGGCTGTTGATATGCATTCTGTTTAGAATCTTGAAACTCTACCTGTTTTCACGTTATCAAAAATCTTTTGTATGAAACTATGAGTTGTACCCTTTAGTATGTCCTATCATTTAGCATCATGCCATGGTAGAATTTTTGTGTGTAATAATTGCTTTTATTTATAGAGATACATGACTGACATAGGAAAGTCATGGCCTGTGCTGATTGTTTGTGGGGGGATTATTACCTCTGTTTCTATCCATGATTTGGCTGCTGATAATTCGGTATTTTGTCACTGCAATGCCTTGGGTGACAGTGATTTTCTTTAATCTCCTAATGGTATCAGTCACAATGTTCTACTACCTGAAAGGTTAGGATCTCTGTTGTATGTTGAGCTCTTTTATTAACCAAAATTACCATATTTTCTCAAGTTGATGGTTTTTTTACCCTATTATTTGCAGTTGGATGGATAGAAAATAATGCTATTTCTCCATCATTGGTGAGCATGATCCCTACATTCATGTATTTGGGAGGGTAAGTATTGTTGGCTCATTAGTCATTCCCCGGTTATTTTATGATCTTTGTATTGGTGGTTCTATCGTGTAAATCTTATAAACAGGTTTTATTTTTAGGAGCTGACTCATCTACGCATTGGCAGTTTAGCACTATAATGATGTCATTTATAACAATTGTTGCAATTCTGACATCAATTGCTATTGTCCAACGCATCTTTATGGGAACTTCTATTCTTAAGGCAAGCATAAATTCATTCAACATTTCTAAGTTACAGTATGGTGATTACAGCAATGTTCAAGTCATTAGTAACTGTGAAATGAATAATGATGATGTAACATTGTTTATGCCATGTTAGAAAACCAATTTATCCGGTGAAGTTTGACCCACCATGAGGTGCACATCATCAATGCCAACAAAATAAAAAGAAACAATAATAATTTAGGTGAAGCTTGTTCTTCACACCGTGCCATTATTGTAAGCTCGTACAGTTGTACCCCAACATGACGGGATTTGACACTCACCTTCTCTGGATACAATGAGCCGTCATCCGATGAGACACATCGCATCAAAATACATCTAAGAATCCATTTAGAAAGAATATAAATATCGTAAGACGATGAACGGGTGCGAAGTGGCCATGTCATTGATCCGTTCAGGTAGCCAATGCTCTCTAACCGCCCTGAACATCTATCCCGATCTTGCCTATAGTGTATCCGCATATGTCCAATGGCGAGGCATGGATTGTAGTAAAAGTTATGGAAATCAAATTACCCGTTAAATGACCAGTAAACATGGGTGTTATATAAGTAAAAGTTAACGGATTAATGTTTATGGATTACGGTCTACAGATTAGGGATTTATGTTAAAATATGTTTATTTCAAATTAATCAAATATCTAAACAACATATATTTCTAATCTGATATTATTATGGTTATAATTATAATTATTATTCTAAAAGGTAGTTTCTAAGGATATATTAGAACACACTTTATACATATTGATTTGCAGTACACAGTAAACAAATAATTGTTTTGGTTTAAGGATTTACTATATATTGGTTTAGGGTTCGTGGGTTTAGGATTTAGTATTAATGGTTTAGGTTTTATGGTTTATGATTTAGGGTTAGTGCGGTTGCGTAGTATGTAGAGTTGATGGTTCAGGGTTCAAGATTTAGGGTTGGTGGGATAGGATTTATGGTTTGTATTAAATAATATGTTCGAGTTATGTGTTATAGTTTAGGGATTTAGGATTCTTGTTTTAGAGTTTAGGGTTCATGGTTTAGGATTCCTGGTTTAGGGTGTGAGAGTTAGGGTTTAGGGGTTAGAGTTTATGATTTAGGGTTCAAAGTGTATGGTATACTATATAGTGTGTGATTTTTAGGGTTTATGGTTTAGGGTTTAGATTTTATGGGATAAAAGATTTATGTTTTATATTAAATAAGGTGTTCATGTCATGTGTTATAGTTTAGGGTTTAGGATCCTTGTTTTAGGGTTTATGGTTTATGGTTTAGGATTCATGATTTAGGGTGTGGGAGTTAGGATTTAGGGTTTAGAATTTATAGTTTATGATTTAAGGTGTATGGCATACTATGTAGTGTGTGGTTTTTAGGGTTTATGGTTTAAGTTATATGGCATACTATGAAGAGGTCATTGCTGTCAATGATATTCAAGACCAGGCCCAGGATGACTGGTCCTTTCCAAAGATCGGCGTCATAATCAAGGACTTGATGAAGGGCCTTGTTGAAAAAGTTCAGGTTCGGTTTAACCACTTGGTATGGTATATCACTCTTCTTGTATGTGTCACGTATCTTAAACGGTTTAATGTGTGTACTTTAACAGAAGACTTCGAAAAGGAGACGGCGGGCATATTAGTTGGTGCAAGCCATGAAAATACCGTCATCATACTGGACTTCGACAGGGAGATGGATGAACAGTCAACCCCACGGTCTATGAAAATTGGTTCAGGCATCGCAAGTGAAATACCTGTAGCCCCGGATTCAGCTGGAAAAATTACTCCACCTGTGAAAGACACCGACTACATCATGCGAAAGTTGTTCTACACACCACCGTCGGCAACTAGGAAAGTGAAATGGTCAAGACCCGGTGAAGGACTATAATGATCTGTGCGGATGGACTCAAGCAGCGGGAAGTCAACTCAATCAATGAGCAAGAAGGTAAACATGTCGCTAATTTATATACCATTTAAAATGAAAATAAAAAGTTAATTAAGATAACAAGACTTTTTTTATGGCATTCTAAAGTTATATATTGGGTTGTCACCTTAGGCATAGAATCGTCATACAATATGTAAGATGCCACTACATGACAGACCTCATACACGAGAACCGAAATTTGACCACGGACTAACCCTAAACATAAACTTATGACTTAGATGGAGTTTAGGATCACTCCTACAATGGCCTTTAATAACTGTGAGTCGGTCTTATTCACCTATAGGTTCGACGGGAGTCTTGACCTCTGATAATTCTTTATGCCTCGATATTTAAACTCGTGTATTGTGGTTTATTTACATGTTAACATTTTCTGCCTCATGTAGCGAGGATCTTGTTCGTATTGGAGACAAGTTGGCAACTAGAGTTGATTTACACAGCCTATTACCGGGACATGATGTTGATGAAAAGGTATGACACTTGTTTAACCTTGCTCAAGAGGAAACTACCTAAATATTTTATCGAGATTGTAAATTCACATTCCATGATACTGTTGTTGGTAACCAGATCATCTATATGGTTGCCATGACAATGACTAGTGCTGAGAAATTATCCACGTTCCCCTTGTCCTGGTGCCTGCCTCTGTCGATTACAGTAAGTTATCTATGTCTGCTTTTAATAGTGGTTTTTTGTAAGTTGTAACGTACACTAAGTGTATACTTCAACAAACATGGTTCAAGAAACTTTGTCGCTACTAAGACCTACGTAATTGCCTGCTTCCCTTTGGTGTTAGTTTCCTAAGAATTTTGCTACATATCTCGTTATCAAGAAAGGAACGAATCTACTAATGTTGACATGTCATATACGATCTCCATTTAGGTGTTAACATTTCAGGTTTGGATTTACTCCCCCTGGTAACCTTTTCGTTCTCTAGATAGGTTGGAAAAATTCTTAGAATTTTAAATTGTTGGTGCCGTTTATTAAATTTTTTTATAAGAAATACTAATTGGCTTTTAAAATTCATCTTTTGGTTAGACTTTAAATTTATAATTTATTATTTTATGTGAAATGATATTCATCTTTTGAAATATAATCCTTTAAACCAAATCATTTAATTATAATAATTTTGTTAGTCACTAATTTTTTAAGTTTTTTAGAAAACATTAAATTCATTTGGATGTGTTTGTTTTACTTTTTATAAATTCGTGTAATAAAAGGCTATTTAAAGGATAAATTTAAAGGATACTAGTCGTTTTGTTATTGTAATTCTTTAACTAATTATATCTCCTATTTTAAATGATTTATTAGTATTTATTAATATAAATACCCATTTTTTTAAGCAAAAGTACTTGCTTTTTTTCTTTTTCTTCTAAAAGCTTAATAAAGGACAATATTTACATGAAATCTACTTGCATTCTTTTATTTATTATTTTTGCCTTTTCGGATTTTTTTTGTCATGTGATTGAAATTGATTAACAAATGTATATTTTGAAAAAAAAGCTAAAAGAAAAATTCAAAGGGATAAGATGCGATGGTTCACGGCCGATGGTACAAGATACGAAAGGGCACAATGGGCTTATAAATATACCATAAACAAATACCACTACTTGCTCCATTCTATATTCAAATCAGTATACACATATTCCCTTCCAAGCAGTCATCCTCCAGAAAGTAATAATGGAGCGTTTCACAGAGACCATCTACCTTTTCCACGACGTATGGGTAGCCATTACCATTAAAGTCGCATCAAACTCTCTTCAGGACTTGCGCAGTCTCAGAATCACATATAAAGCTATGCGTGAGGCAGGAGGTGAGAATATTGTGCACACCGGTGCTTCTACACAAGGGCCGCATGCCATTAGGTGGAGTTGGTACCGTGACCCGGGCGCAACGAGATTCTTTCACCAGTGCAAGGAGAGTGGTCACCCGGAGCTTCTATTTTGAGACGGGATACAGGAGCTCTTTATTTGACGTCACCATGACGTTGGGATGCAAATGCTGTACAATGCCGCAATTAACGGCCATGACGCTGCCAAGTATGCACTATCAATGATGTTGCTCCTTCGTAAGGATGACAAGGAGGCAAAAAATAATGGGATCGAAATATTTTATGTATTTGAGGTATCTGATTTACTCACCATGTGTAAAGTGATGTGATGTCAAGTTGTCTCAGTTTCGTGGCATTTTGAAGTCCAACTACCTGAAATAGAAGGAGAGCATTTGGTGTGTGATTCGACGACGTGCCCAACTCGAGGCCACATGGGTCTTCTCTATAACTATCATCGACGGGGTGCAGAGTGGGACTGCAACTACGATTATGGAGGTGCTAGTCATATCCCCTACATTCACTGTCGTGCTAACCACGAGTTGATACTATTTGTCAACCTCCCTTGAGTTGGGTTCGCATATCACTTGAATCAGGCTATATTTTTAATGTATATTTTGAACTGGTATATGAACAGATAAGTTTTATGCTACTGGAATTTTTTACCTTTTTTAAATTTAGTAACACGAATGTTATGTAACCAACTTGGATTGGTCGAGTGGTCAGCTCACTTGTCTACTTAAGCAAGTGTCGGAGGTTTGAATCCTGCCTTGTGCATGCAGCAACCCATTGGCTAGCAGCAGACCTTTAAATGGAGCTTAGATCCGCAAGAAATTAGTCCTTGACTTGTTGGGATGAGGAATACCGTGGATAACAAAAAAAACATAAATGTTATGTTGTTTATAGTAAATTAATACTATGTTCTCTAATTTATTATTTTTGGTCGCATATGATTTGATCCTGGGGCTCTTGATCTTATAGGTATAAAAAATGCCTTTAGCCGGGTCATATTACAGAAACATAAATGA
>NC_029788.2:109818442-109819443 GCF_000816755.2 Arachis ipaensis
ATATTTTTTTTGTTGTTTGTCGTCTAATTTTTTTCGATTAAAATAGTTGACAGCGTTTTATATTATTTTACCTATTTCAGGTAGATAAATCTAAAAACAACCAAATCCCAATTATAAAAACAAAAAATAACCAAAATACTATTTTTTAAATTCATACTTATACTAATTAGATCTAACAATACAAAAATAACAAAAGAAAACTAAAATGAACAAATAAAAAGAGAAACCAAAAAGTTAAATCACAAATTCAAAATAAAAAAAAAAGTAGAAAGATGTTAATTGAGTAAGGGTGAATCTTACCCTTGTTAATGAAATTAATATAAGAATTATGTGATTTTGTAAGTATAAAGTTCAAGTGGTTTTACTATAGTTACTTAGGACTTGTTTGAGTGAGCTTTTAAAAAAAAGATCTTTTTTCGAGTTATCTTTTTTTAAAAGATTTTATGGAAAAGTAAAAGTAATTTTATGTTTGGATATATTATACAAAAAGATCTTTTTATATATCAATTATGTTTGGGTATAACGATATAAAAGTACTTATTTATTTATTTATTATATGAAAAACATCTTTTTTTTTCTAGTACTTTTACTTTTACTATTAGAAATTTGCCAAACACGCTAAAAAATAAAAAAAAATCTTTTTCATTGAAAAAAGATCCTTTTTATCAAAATAATGGCGCCCAAAACAAGCACTTAGTTTGATTGTCAAAACTTAAGTTAATATTAATCATCTTGATAAATAATTCATTTCATCCAATAACTATTAGACTTATCATAAAGGGTAACTTACCATTTATTTGAGAGAAGATTAGGTAGAATTTTCTCGTAATTTTTTTAATTTCCAAACTAAAAATAAATATGATGGGGTTGAATTGGCTTATGTTATAGTTGGCTCGCTAGACTTCTTTCTTTAACTGTTAAGGCAAAAGCATAAAAATATATATATATATATATATATATATATATATATATATATTATGCTATTATTTTAAAAATTATAT
>NC_029788.2:109819566-109822513 GCF_000816755.2 Arachis ipaensis
CTAAAGAAGCCGCGTATGAGGGGGAGTGAGGACGTGATGGTGCAGAACCAATGGGACACCTTCCGATACGGCGCCGAGTGCTTATAAAGATACCATAAACAAAAAAATTTGGCGGTACTAATTGGTACCTTATGTATTCACCTCATTATATCCATTTCCCTTTTTTAGGCATTCATCATCTGAAAAGTGATAATAGAGTGTTCGACAGACACCATCTACCTTTTTATGATGTTTAGGTGCTAATTGTAGTGAAATTCGCTGCATATCTTCAATTTGCAGAAAAATATTTCATTAACTCTAATATTTTTTATTCTAAGAATTATCTAATTATAAAATTAAAAATAGTATAAAGACTCAATTAAAAACAAAAAAATATAAGAACCTAATTAAAAATTTACTAATTATAAATTTGATGAATTTATAAAGACATACAGAATAATTAAACCTTATAAACCTGCAACTATAAACTTCTTAAACTTTATTTCTGAAAGAGATTTTGACATGATAACAGTGTCACCATTTATCATGGAGATGAAAGTAAAACATTTATTTACAATTTGGATCTTATTTAAACCCTCAGATTCTAGATAGTGAGTAGTCCATTGCATCCACAAGGAAGTCTGCACCCACAAAAATGCACGAGTTTTAAGCTAAATATTATAGAAAAAGAACTTTCTTTCTTTCTTTTTAATATCAATTTCAACACAAGAGAGGCTAAGAGATTAAACCTGCATCTTCTTTGGTGAAACACAATGCAGGTGTGATTCTGAAGACATTTCCATAGTATCCACCCTTCCCAACTAGCACGCCTAATTCTGAAGTAATTGCACCAAAAGAACTTGTTAAGTGTGTATTTTATAATTAATTGATAAGATGAAACTTATCTGATATTGGTTTCGGATTCACAAAAATATCTAATCAATGGAAAACACTTACTCAACATGATTAAGTAAATTTTTTAATTGAGATTGGGATTATACTCACATACAGTTATCTTCATGTAAAGTTGATAGTTAACAAACGTTACATAACAATTTAATCAAACATATCAAATCATCTAACAGTTCTCAACGAACAATTTCACATGAAGACAACCACACGTGAGTTTCCACCTTATTTTACCTTTAAGTTGGTCCAACAAGTGTAGTGTTTCATCTTTTGCTGGTGTTTTAAGTTCACGATCAGTAACAAATTCAACACCAAGCATCAAGCCTTTTCCTCTCACATCACCAATCACTGTTTAAAAGAAAAAAAATCAAAACTGATAAGAAATAGCAGAATAAAAAAGAAAAAGAAAAAGAAAAGAAATGGTTATTGTTGAGAGATGAAATATTTACAGTCATATTTGTCCTGGAGAGAATTAAGCCTTTGCTTCAGATAAGATCCAACTAGAAATGCATTTTCTTGAAGGTTCTCTTTTTCTATTACTCTCAAAACAGCCAATCCTGCAGCAGTGCAAACAGGGTTGCCACCAAAGGTGTTAAAGTAATTTCTCTGAGTCAATGCCTTTGCAATCTCTGGAGTGGTTACAACAGCACCAAGGGGAATGCCATTTCCAATACCCTGCCCAACAAGCAAAGCATAGTTACTTTTATTAAAGGACAAGTTAGAATTTATGTAACTTTTTTTTTAAGTTAAAAATGAGACTCGAATCTGTGATCTTTAGGTGAGTATGGAAAGATTATGCCATTTGAGTTATAGCTAGTTGGCCTATGTAACTTGCATGGTATATATCAAATTGATTTAACTACGTTATATAAACAAATTTTAGATACCACAATTAACAGAATTAAAATTTGTCTATACCTTTGCAACGGTGACAATGTCAGGTACAACACCATGAGTCTCAAAACCCCAAAAATGGCTACCAACACGTGCAAATCCAGCTTGAACTTCGTCAGCAATACAAAGACCCCCAGCTTTTCTAACCATATCATATGCAAGTGGCAAGTAACCAGGAGTCATCTCAACAATGCCCCCCACTCCCTACCATGAAAAAATTAGTAGCCATAAGAATTCAGCATCTACAAAGTCTTAGCCTGATATTGAAACTAGTTTACCTGTATGGCCTCGGCCACGAAGGCGGCAACATTGCCGGAAGTTCCGAAATTGATGATGTCTTGGACATCCCTTGCATACTTCTCTTCCTCAGAACCAAAAATGCCTCTGTAAGGGTCTGGATTTATAGCGTGATGGACACCACTCTGTACATCCTCACCCATAAAACAACTTGTAAGGACAAAACATATAATACACGAGGAATGCTAGAGAATCATAAGAATTTATTGTTTTTGGTTATCAGTCATCAATATTTAAAAGTATATAATAAAGTATGCTGTTGGATTACTAGATTAAAAGAATTGAATTGATGGCTAAGTGATGGCAAAAAACAATAAATTTTAATGCTGTATTTCTATATTTTCTCAACAAAACAATCAAGTACTAAAATAGCTAAATAGATTTATGAAATCTATCAGAAGAATCAAACTTTTTTACATCATGATAATTAATTAAACTAATGTATTCCCATGTGAATTGAAGTGCAAGGTTGAGAAATACTTTTGCTATCTAAACAAACTATATACTATTGTTGGAAGCAAGGATTGCATATCCTCAATATCCTCAAGAATTTCCAAATGCTTTGAGCTGTGGCTGCCATGGTCCCAGTTGCATTCCCATGATAAGAGTTTCTTAGAGATATTACGTCATGGCACCCCGTGTACCGTGTACATATCAGTATTGCTAATTCGTTTGCTTCTGTTCCGGAATTTGTGAAAAACGCAACCTTTGTAATAACAACACACAAACACAAAACACAAAATGTTTTATCATAAAAAAATTATTCTTGTTTAATTCAGCATCTTATCTTCAAGCATGCATATCTCCCGTGGTTATCCACTGAATCAATTCGGATATTCTGTGGTTGGTAGTTATGAGAATATAAATG
>NC_029788.2:109825743-109826577 GCF_000816755.2 Arachis ipaensis
GTAGTTTACCTGCACAACATTGAATTTCCAAATGCTTTGAGCTGTGGCTGCCATGGTCCCAGTTGCATTCCCATGATAAGAGTTTCTTAGAGATATTACGTCATGGCACCCCGTGTACATCTTTGCTATCAGTATTGCTAATTCGTTTGCTTCTGTTCCGGAATTTGTGAAAAACGCAACCTTTGTAATAACAACACACAAACACAAATTCAATCATGTTTTATCATAAAAAAATTATTCTTGTTTAATTCAGCATCTTATCTTCAAGCATGCATATCTCCCGTGGTTATCCACTGAATCAATTCGGATATTCTGTGGTTGGTAGTTATGAGAATATAAATGATGTGCAATACAATTTTAAAATACTTAATTTTGATACATGCATGTTAATTGTAAAAGTTGTATACAAACATAGAATAGTGTGTTATTATTATTATTATAGTATATAAAAAACGTAATATATGTATATAAAAAATCAACAAATAAATTAGTTATTATGTATTTATGTGTATTTATATATAGTGATTTACATATTTTTTTTAACTAATAATCAGTTATCAAAATAATCAAATTTATTTACGAACATTATGATGAAATTATTTTATAAAATGTAAAATTTGTATTTTAATATAAGATAGTTAATTAGAGATTGATCTTTAGTATATTGATAGCATGATTATATAATTATATGTTGACCGCCATTATTATAAGATTAAAATATAAAATATAAAAATGTTAGATGCACAATAAAATTTGATCACCAAATTAATTACCATATATTTATATATATATATATATAATATGCATTAAAAATGAGTTTAAATGAGTTGAACA
>NC_029788.2:109827441-109829340 GCF_000816755.2 Arachis ipaensis
ATATTATATTATCATGTAATAAATAGTATATAATAATAACTTAAAAGATGTTTATACAGAGTCTTTTTTTTTATAATAATGAAGGATATACTATTGAAACTCAATTATTTTTGTTTTAATATATAAAAAAGGTTTATATATGGACATAAGTGGATGTAGACTTTTCTGTTTTTCTCTGCTAAAAATATAACAATGCAGAGTGTGGTTACTTGAAAATGACATAGACATTGTTTATGTGCCATGGAACTAGTAGTTAGCATCGATATCATCTTAAGTATGCCACGCTTTGCATCTATCATAGTCTTTTTATTAAGACTAATAAAGTAATTTATTTAAGATTCCAATTTAACGTACTATATGCTCCCTGATTAAAACAAGGTGTATCTATTTGGCCAAAAACAGAGCACTACTATTTTAATTTATTTGTGCTACTTCAGTTATCGTAACTAGTTTTTATATTTAAAACCGGACAAGTACTTATCGATTTTGACGTAAAAAATCATCTTTCTTTAGCATATAATTTTTATATATATATATAATCTCAAGGTTACGAAATTTAACTGTAAAATCAGATAATTAATCACTTTTGTTTGCATAAATTAAAGTTATACTTAACTAAATTTCGAGTAACAAAATATTGATACATAGATTTCCCTCTTCAAACATAGTTATTAGAACTTTTACATATTTAAAATCTCTTTTAATAACATAGCAACATATGAATGAACATATATTATTAATATGGGGAAAACTCAAGATTACAACCATTTTACAGTAGTTTTCGTTAGTGTTAAACATTTATGGATCAAAATCTTTTATCTTTTAAGGTGATAAAGTTAGTAAAGTGATAAAGTAAAGAGTTAACAGCTCTTAAATTAAGATAGTGTGACACATAATTTATAGAAGTTACAAAATTAATAGTGATTAATTTTTCACTTTATCACTTTACTAATTTTCTTCTTTTAGAAAGTCCAAATTTAATATTTATGATAAAAAAAAAGTACACTTATATTAATAATACTATTCTATTTATCTCGCTATATATTTTTTAGAAAATAATTATACTAAATATATGCTAAAATTAGTCACAAAAATTAATTATTAAAGTAAAATTTATATTCAAATATAAAATACACATTAAAAATATGTTAAATTATACATGTATTTATATATAAATATATAGTCACTGATTTGATAGTTAATTTAATATATAAATAGCATTTTTTATTTTTAAATATGTAAGGTGAACTATGAAGGGAGAATGATGTTTAGACTTTTTCATATAGACATTTTATGCTTTGAATATAACACACTGAAATATTTAAACCTCTTTCTTCAAGCCAGGTTGAGAAATAGTAGATTTTAATACGATAGAACTTGAAACAACAAACATTTTATCTAATATTTAAATATATTCCACATAGTCATCATCAAGAAAAATTTTCATAGCTAGCCATTCAATCATATGTATTTTCTTAATTATTGCCAATTGGCATGAACCATATCTTTATTGTCTTTCTCTTGCCCTCTTCAAGTATTATATATTTATTCATGTCCTGCCAAAAAATTATTGGGTCACATTTAATAATTCAACATTATCATATCATATCATCATCATATATAATCTCCTACTTGAATTTCAGAACCAAGCAAATTTCAGAATTGCCTCTAAATATTCTTACATTCTTCTTTGATAGTTGTGTAAAAAACCATACCTCTCTCAAGAGTTAAGAGTTCAGACGTGTTATCTTTTAAACTAAAATTGAATTGGTATTTTTTTTATTGCTAAATTAAGTATAAACCTCATTTTACATGAATTCCATATTCTTTTAAATTATTTTATTTATTTTAAATTTTAAATTTTAAATTTTAAATTTTAAATTTTGAATCTTAATTTCT
>NC_029788.2:109829533-109829925 GCF_000816755.2 Arachis ipaensis
TAAAAAATTATTCTAAAGACTAATATAAATCATATTTATAAAGTTTTAGAGTAAATAAAGACAATTATACTTTACAAACTAAATTAAGACTCACTAAATTTAGAAACTAAATTAAATATTAACTCATTTGTTTACATAACTTTCATTATAGAGCCAACCAAAATTCATGTCTTTATCTTTCCATGTCTTTATCTTAGGATGAAAGATAAGACTTTCTTTCCAAGTGTGTTAAATATTTTAATATCAATACTAATTCTTGGGCAACTCTTATTGTTAAATAAGAATTTCAGAATTTGTTATAGTTATTTTCTTTATATAAAAATAATGATACTTGTGATTTAATTAATGGTTTAAGATTTTTTTCAAATTTTTATTTTTTAAAGTTAATTAAT
>NC_029788.2:109830794-109831500 GCF_000816755.2 Arachis ipaensis
AAATCATTCTCTATAATTTTTAAAATTGAATATTTAATTTTTTAAATTTTAAAATACACAAAATAATTCACAAACATAACTATTAAGTATTTATGTATTGCGAGTTAGACAATTCGGTCGTATATGGTGAGATGGACGCCTCGTCCCCATAACCTCCCTCCTCTCCGACACTAATAATAAAGACAGTAAACTTAGTTGTGCTTGTTATTCTCTTGTGTGATTGTTGTAATAACATTAATGCAAATTGGTATCGGATGCCCACTATAATTCAGCGAAGGAAGGAAAAGGAAAAGTAAAATATAGTGAATTGGAGTATGAAGGACCGAATGATTGTAATTGACTTTTGATTCTTGTTGAGAGGGAGTGGGTTCAGCTGAATAAGTAGTAAATTGAGATGCGATGAAATTTGATTTGAAATGTAAAACTGAAATGCCAAAAGTACCCTCATCAATTATCAGCAATCAGCATCATTCAACGCAAGTCATTAACAACCTTGGAAAGAAGATGGCCCCTGGTGAGAGGAGGTAAAGAACAATGGCCTCCTCCTTCAAGTTGAAAATGTAATAAAAAGTTGACTGTTATGGCTATCAAGTTATTATTTTTAACAACTTACAACAATCACATAAGAGAACACAATAAGCCCAACTAAGTCCATTATTATTGTTTTTCTTCTCAGTCTATTATTATTATTATTGGTGTCATTATT
>NC_029788.2:109832662-109833631 GCF_000816755.2 Arachis ipaensis
AGAGTAGGGAGGCGATGTAAGATCATGAGATTGGCAACGGTATAGAGGATCATGAGACAAATTATTATTATTATTATATAAGAAAAAACGCACCTTTAGATTACCGGGGAGCTTAGAAGCCAGGGCCTCAGCAAAATCAGCAATGGAATGGTTCAGATACAATACTGTAGAGTGCTGCAATCGCTTTGTTTGTTCCACTATGGCCGCGACCACATCAGGGTGGCAATGCCCGCAGCACACAGTAGCAATTCCCCCGAATGCGTCAAGATACCTCCGTCCCTTATCATCAAACAGGTACTGCATCTTTCCGTCCACTACATTCACCTGCACCATCCACGCCGATGAAAAAAATTAGTTATAAAGGAGGAAAAAATGATCAGGTGTCGTGTGTGCTCACCGGAGTCTTGTAAAGGTGCATAATGGAAGGGCTGAGGTACTCCCGACGCTTTGCCAAAATTTCGTCCGAGGCAGGGCCGGTATACAGCGGCGGCACATAATCGAACGGTGGCAATTCCAACGAAGGTACCATTGCTGATGCTGCAGGGACATCTTTCGTTTTTGTGGCCCGCTGAGAGAACGCCCTCCAGAAAAGTTGGTGCTGTGGCCAAGAAGATGATCGGCGGCGGAAGACAAGCCTCGCTGCTGCGGACGCGGGCATTTTCTCTTTTGGCAGATGCTGAAGGATCCGACCTGAGAAAATGCTTCAAAGAAAGGAGAAAGGATACGAGAGAAGCAAAACATAAAATGGACGGTGGAGGGAATATCGGAAGAAGTATTTATAGAGTAAAGAGGAAATGGTGGTATTAATGGATAGTATAAATTAATATAGAAATATCATCTTCTTTCATTAATTATAAATGCAGTACTCTTTGAGTATTCCTTTATATATTTATTGTTAGAATACATTAATGGATGTTATAGAAAAAATAAATATGATATTTTTATAATTAATTATAAATACAGTAATAT
>NC_029788.2:109833725-109838221 GCF_000816755.2 Arachis ipaensis
TCGAAAAATTTAAAATTTCTGAAAAAGTTATTAAATGTTAAATCAAAAATACTATTTGTATATTAAAATTAGCCATCAATATATTGTGTATAAATACATGTGTTATTTAATTTATTTTCAATATATATTTGTATATTATACTGATGATTGACTTTGGTGACTAATTTTGATATACACATAGCATAATTGATATTAAATATATACTCTAAAAAAAGTCTCTAGAGATTAAATTTTGATGGGATTTTTGCCAACAATTATTAAATAAATGAAATCTATTCATCCTTAAAATTTGATAATTTTATGTCAAATATTTTTTTTGAAATTTTTTATTGTGAATAACCAATTTTTTAAAAAAATAAAAAAAAATTTAGAGATAAAATTTTTCTCGAATTTTTTGTTTGTTAAATACAAAAGTTTTTATTGCTTATTAAAAATATAATTTTTTTGAGTATTTTTATCGCATTTTTAAATTATTCAAAAATTGTTTTGTGGATAACATTTTTTAAGAACCTTTTTGTTAATATCTGAATGTTTTGGATACCAAATTAATAATTAGCTCTACTAATTAATTAATTAATCAAAGATATAACATATTGAAAGGTTCTTGAGAAAAAGGAAGAGAATGAATGTAATCTATATTGAATGGTATAATGACATTTGTATTACATCCATAGTTAAGAGCTATATATATAGATGAGTAGCTAATCTAAGAAAGTAAAAAAACAGAACTAAAAGGACATTTCTTAATTTGTTATAACTACTAACTGTCACTAAAAGTATTAACTGCTAATTAACTAACTATGCTTTATACTCTCCCTAAAACTCAAGACAGGTATTAGAAGTACTCTGAGCTTGCATCTAAACTTATTGAATGAAGAAGTTGATAGAAGTTTAGTTAAAATATCAGTTATCTAATCACTGTTTGGGATGTATATTACATATATAATTATCGCTAATTTTGTCTTGAACAATTTAAATGTCTAACTGAAAATTCTTAATTTTATCATAACACTGAATTAGCTATGAGCATCACTATACTCATGTTATCACATAGAATCATAAGTGTTGTTTGGAGGTTGATGTTTAACTCCTAAACAAGATGTTTTCGCCAAACTAATTTTGCTTTACACATAGCTTGACTCTTAAATTTTATTTCTATAAAAAATCCATTAATAGTAGCTTGTTTGCCAAATAATCAAAGCAATTTCGTTAGAAAACCAACATAAGATGTAGTCATTTGTAATCAATTAACAATTATTTTTCTTAATTTTTTTAGAAAAAACATAAATTTAAATTATTATAAAAAATTCAAAATCTAAAAAAAATCTAAATGTAAATTATTTAATATCCAAAAGTAATTATTTAATATCATGATGTATACTATTTATTATAATAATTAGTTCAACAAGGTTGTTTTGTTTTGTTGAGACATGGACATTAATTATTAGACACGGTAATACATGTCTATTATTTATTTATTGAGACAGGATTTAAATAGACATGATAATACACACAGATACATATCAAATATATGTATTTACTGTTTTTCCTTAAAATTGAGATACAGAGACACAATACATAAGACACAATATATATACATAAAATATAAAATAAAATTAATATTTAATTTATACATATATATTTTGTACATTATTATTAAATACTTTATAAAATTTGTGTATCTTTATGTCTATAAATTTTTGTATATTTATATACTTATCTATATATCTCAAAGATATTAGCCAAAAGCAATCCAACAAAACCTAAAGTGTTTGGTGGTGTCTTATAAATTATAATTCGATCAAAGTGATGATTGGAGAACTACTCTTTATACAGTCCTGATGGAATTGGACGCAAACACGGGCAGATACATTTTGTTAAATTCATCGAAGCCAGAACCTAAAAGCAAGTACATCAAAGCCAAAATAGGTTTCCTTTAATTTATTGGCATATAATAATATCATTATTGCCATGTTTACTTGCATTAATTATTGGTTGTTTGTTTCCTTGGCCGTGGGATCGCACCAAAAAAAGCTTCCGTAGTGTATGCAGATTCATCGTCCAAATTCATCAGCAAGCAGTGCAATTCGACAACAATAGAGGAAAATATGCATTATATATGCCTTACAAAATTCTCACTTTCTTTTTTATCCTTACAATTTGAAACGGTCTTAAAATTATCAATAAAATTCTAGATTCAAACAAAATACTCTGATTAAATTTAATTAAGTATGTGTTTGAATTACAGTTTGCAAACGGGATTTTACATAAAATTGATTTTGCAAAATTTGATTTTGATTAAAAGTAAGTTTGTGTTAAAGTGATTTATGTTTGGTAATTTTTGTATCAAAATATATTATAGTAAAATAAATGTTATTTGGCTTATACCATTCAAAATCACTTTTAGATAAAAAATTACTAAAATAGACATCAACTTAAATTTTTTTTATATTATTCTATTATTTTAATTTAAATATTTAAATAGATCTTATTAGTTAATTTTATAATAAAATTAATATTCACTTACTAAAATAAAAATAACATATAAAAATAATAAAAAAATAGAGCTCATATAAATAAAAATAACAAGAATTTTATAAATAATACAATAACATATATAAAAGATAAAGTTGGTAAAAGGTAAATAAATGGTTAGTATCTATGGCTAAAAATCCGTTAAGAAAATGCAGAAGCTAAAAATAGTTGCTTCTTGTAAACATGGTTTTGGCAGCAAAATTACTTCTGTATTCATGAGAAAAAAATTTGCCAAACCAAAATTTGAAACTTTCAAGAAATTTAAACTCTTCCCGAAGTTTCCAAACACACCCTAAGTTGTTATAACAACTTTTTAAATCACGTGCCTTCTCTTTTCTCCTTTTTCGTTTCCTTCTCCTTCTCCTTCTCCTTCTCCTTCTCCTTCTCTGTTTTCTTCTCTTTCTCCTCCTCCTCCTCCTCTTTTTTTTTCTTCTTCTTTTTCCCCCAAATTCGCGCACACAGATTCTTCTTCTTCTTTTTCTGCTTCTTCTTTTTCTAAATTCGCACATGTAAATTCTTCTTCTTCTCCTCCTTCTCTTTCAATGTTGCGTCTTCTTCTTTTACTTTTTTTTTTTCGTTATCGTCATCACCAATAATACTAATATTTTGCAAACATCTTTATTAGTTCTGATTTTCTCTGCTACCATCATTAAATAATTTCCGTTCATTTCTTAATTTATTTCTGTTTATTTGTATGTTAATTGAGATTCACTTGATGCTGTTGATAAGTATTAACCAAATTTTTTCTTTCTTAAGTAATTTCGGTTTATTTCTTAGTTTAATTGAGGTTCAATTGGATCAAAAAATGAATTTGATGTGTTTTTGTTAATGAATTAGTCTTTTTTATTGTTTGTTCAAATCTGAACTAATTTTGGTTTATTTGTGTGCTAGTTAAGGTTCATTTAATGCTGTTAACAAGTATTGACCAAATTTTTAATTCCTTAAGTAATTTCGGTTCATTTGGATCGTGTTTTTGTTGATGATTAAGTTTTTTACTGCTTGTTTAAATCTAAAATAATTGAATAGAGTATAATAGAGTGGAATCTAATGCAATTGAATAAAGTGATAATGAATAATTTCATTCTTCTTTGCTAAAAAATTTGGTCAATAGTTATTAGCAGCATCAAGTGAACCTCAATTAATACAAATACATCGAATTTATTTCTGGATCCAAATGAACTTCAAATAAACTAACAAATGAACCGAAATTACTTAAGGAATAAAAAATTTAGTCAATACTTATTAGCAGCATTAGGTGAACCTCAATTAACACACAAATGAACCGAATTAATTCACAAATGAATTGAAATAAACTAAAAAATGAACCGAAATTATTTAATGATGGCACCAGAAAAAATTAGAACAGATGTTAGCAAAATGTTAATGTTGTTGGTGAAGACAATAACGAACCTGCGTGCGCGAAAAAAAAGAAGAAGAACCTACATTCGCAAATTTAAAAGAAGAAGGAGGAGGAGGAGGAGGAGGGAAGACAAAGACAAAGAAAGATTTAAAAGAAGGAGGAAGAGGAGGAGGGAAGACAAAGACAAAGAAAGATATATTTTGCGTTATTGAAACGCGCGTATATACACACTTATGTGATAAAAGTGGTTTTTGATGAGTTTAAGCTAACTTAATTGGATCTAGTTACCAAAAATACTTAGATGTATAACTAAACTGTCAAATTATTTATCTTAAAAATTTAAATTAATAAAAAAATATATATATAAATTATTATATTCTTAACGTATTCTTTTACATAAGATTATCTTTTAAATTTGTATGCATTTTACATAATTTTTTTTTACTGAAGTTACACTGAAATTTTTTTGAGTCAATAAAACTTAAAATTTTAGACTTTTAAATTATCGTCGAATACAGTGATTAATCTCTTTTTGGATTGTCGATATTTGATATGCGAGACAATTGAACTATAATATTTTTTTTATATATAAAAAAAAAAT
>NC_029788.2:109838284-109838846 GCF_000816755.2 Arachis ipaensis
AATATTTAAAAATTAGATCATTAATTAATTATTTAATTTTAAATTTTAAAATTTAAAAAATTAGGATTAGCATTTAAACTCATTTACATTACGTACGGTTATTCCTAATCTCACCATAACCTTCAATACATGTTTAAAATTCGCTGTCATCTTTTTCGGTTCTCACATCACGCCGCTGCACTCCCCGCCGGCCATACCGACGCCGACGCCGCCGCAGCCTCCCACCGACACCACTTCCACCTCCGTCGGTCAGCCTGACGCTCCTCGCCCTCTATCGCTCAGCCCAACGCTGCTGCCACTGTTTTCGCACCACTCTCCCGGCAGTCATCATCGCGGACGGCAAGTCTCCCCATCGCGCGTCCGTTGTGCTAGACTCATCTCTCTCTCCCGCACCGGAAGCCAACCTCAAAGTCATTTTCAACCACTGATGTCTCTCTCTCTTTCCATACAGTCGTACTCCTTGCCGTTGAACTCGTCGGCCCCGTCACTGCTACATTACGCACCCCATCCGTCGTCGTTGACAAGGGCGTGAAAAATTTCCTGAAAAATGTAGGACCCTTTT
>NC_029788.2:109838932-109882173 GCF_000816755.2 Arachis ipaensis
TTTACGGAAGAGATTGAATTTGCATGCTTTCTTCATTATCATTGCATGGAGGATATTTGGACTTTGGAATACTTAAATGACCACAGTCACAACTAAGTATATTATAGAATGATCATTTTAGTAGGTATGCGGATGATTATTTTAATTATTATGTGGATGATTATTTTGATTGGATGTGTTTAATTATATATTTTATATGTTGGATGTTCAATTTATTAGGTATGCAGATGATTATTTTTATTTTTAAGTGGATGGTTATTTTCACTATGGCTGAGCGACGCCGATAGCGGCGTGTGGCAAACCAAGCAGCGACGGTAAAATAGAATGATTATTGATGAAGGTGAAAATGACAGCCGATTAAAAAAAAAGAGTATATTAGAATGAAATACTTTGATAAATTAGAGTTTGAGATGATTATTTTTTTAGAATAATTGAGTAAATTTTAAAATTTTTTATTTTTATATGTATTTAGGCTAAATCTATAGTTTATTATTTATATTATTTAGATTTTTTATTGTCTTCCTAACAAAATTCATTCTTTTATATCATGATATCCTTCTTGTCTTTTATGTAGACATGCCACAAGTTTTCGTCCACCAATATTAGAAAAGAAAGTGGCATTATATCAAATAAAAAGAAAGTGATAATATTTACTACCTAATATTTTGATTATGAATAAAAATTGGTATCAATAATTAATTAAAAGTGAATCTAAATACGTATATATGTATGTGTTTATAATAATTTTTTTAATTTTAATAAATACAAATTAATTTTAAAAAATTTTTTTTAAAAACTTTTAAAAACGTCCTAATTTCTCAAAGCTACAAAAATAAACTTATATTTTTCTTATTTGCCAAATACAAATTAAAGTCCTTATATTTTTGAGAAACACAAATACTTCTCTAAAACACTACCAATCAAACCTAAACTTACTATTTTATTTAACATAATGAAATAAACAAACAGAAAAGAAAAATGTTTATGCTAAATTAAAGGGGTATATATATATACACACACATTATTATGTTTACTATTGATTTATTGTCAACGGGAAATGATGAATCCTCCTAGGTATTATTCTTTTACTTTATAAACAAAGAAATTTTTTAATATATATTTTTAAAAAATTGTGAATAAAAAAATAGAATATGATTGAAAAATTATCTTAGTTGGACCTGTGTATTCTTTGAATATTAGACAGTTTGTACCTTATGTTACAATATGTTTTCGCAAATTAGAGAACGAAAGATGTCAAAAATTTTCAATTTGAACAAGTTAGAGTGAAACAGTTGAAGAGAAAGAGATTTAATGAATATGTCAGCTAGTTGATTTGGAGGAAAAGACGAGAAAAAGTTTCATATTTTGATGTTTAATTGAGTTATTGTTGAATTTTATTGTTTAATTGTTTAATTTGAGCTTGTCATTCTTTTTTCACTTTTAATTATTGGATGATGATATCTATATTCTTGTCATAAGTGAGTTATTTTAGTGAGGCTTGAGAGTGAACTGTCAAAGATGAGTCTTAAATTCTTGTGCTACATGATTAAATGGTTTTAATGTGTGCTAATTAATATAAACTCTAGCTAAATGTTCACATCTTCTGGGTTAACTTATTAGAATTATTATTGCATTTTAGTTAGTATAATAAACTCTGGACAAAATTTTTATAATTTGATTAGTTAATTCGTCAAAACGAATTGAGTTGGGTTGAATTCAATTAATGCCAATTGAAGGATAATAATAGTTAGTCTTAGGTATTTATTTTCAAATAAACCAACACTTTGGTCTATATTAGTTTTAAAATTCTAGTATTATCAATTCGATTTAACATTTACAACTCAAAACCCTCTAATTTCGTCCATGGCCAATTATAATGAAACTTATTCGGATTTGACTTGGATTGTATATTTTTAAACTTAATTTCAAAATTCACTTATACTGTTCTTAAATTTGATATTTGGTGAATGATAAGGTATTAGATCAGATTACAACGATACTAACTCCAAAGTTAACACCATCATTTGTGGGGCGTTACTAGTGGCTTTCACCCTAGTATATACAAACCTTTCCATATTAACATTTTTGCCACCTTTAGTGTAGCTCTCACAAATCTTGTGGTTGTTTACTTGGGATTTTGATAATGCGACAACCAATTTGCATATATCTAAAGTCAAATTTTGATAAGATAGTGGGTTAATATATTGCTTCTTTTAGGAGTTTAATTTTGTTGATTGTGTGTTAAATACTAGAAGGAGGAATGTCATTTAAGCATTGAAAGGGTGAACAAATAGTTAGTTATAGAAGCTGTTAGAATCAGTTAGGTTGTTAGAAGCAGTTACGCCACCTGGCAGTGGCGGTTAGGATTACCTAAGCTTCTTGTAATGCAAGCCTCTACTATGAATACTTGTGTACTTTCCTATCACTCTCACATTGATCACAAAATATCTCAAGTTCTCTCTCTCTACCTCCTTTTTCTTTTTCAAACATGATAAGATTAAGATTGCTTACATATTGGGCAGTTAGAAAATAAAAGTCAAAATGTCTTAGATAACTTGTAAGTGCAGTTAGAAGCTGGTCCATTTTGTCAAGTGAAATTAAATTCAAATTAAATTTTTTAATACCAAATGATGAAGAGCTTTAATTTGATGCTACACATTGGGAGCTACTTCTAGTATTCATATAACTTGCATTTGGAAGGAAAACTCCGAGACACTGATGGGGAGGCATAGACCGAAAAATTAAAATTAAATTAAGTCTTTGTATTATATTTAATGTAAAATATATTAAATTGAGTTATTTCTAAATATTGTAGTTAGTTTAAAATAAAGCAAAATCTTTTGTGTAGATTGAAGAAAGACATCTACATGTATAGATTATTGCCAGAGAAATATTAGATGGACAAGTGTCTCTTGAAGGGACAATGCTTATGGTGAGAGTAGGTGTTACATGCAGCTGCTGTCTCGTTAAATGGTCATGGGTGTTTTCTATGCAATATTTATAAGGAAGAATTTGTCTTAAAATAAATATAAGGATTAAGAGATAGATTTCGAATTTAAAAAATTAAATGCTAGTATTTTTTAATAAAATATTATTAAAGTTAAATTTCAGTTTCTTTTGTTCTTATTTTTTAGAAGTATTAAAGAGATTGAAATTAAATTTTTATTCCAAAATTAAAATTTTAGTTCTAATCTCTGATTACTAAATACAATATTAAATTTTAATTTACTAATTCAATTCTAATATTTGACAATAAACACTACTACAATGTTCTATAATCAACTTAGAACTTATAGTGTTGATTGAAGGCCCTTTAATTAATACTTGCATTGTAAGTATGTGTTTGAATTGAGGTTTGTCAAATTAGAATTTGAATAAAAGTGATTTTGTAGAATTGATTTTGGTTAGAAGTGAGTTTATACCAACATGATTTATATTTGTAATTTTATACTAAAATTGATTTTGATAAAATTAATATTGTTTGAATAATATTACTGAAAATCACTTTTAGATAGATAATTAGTTAATTACTAAAAAAATATAATATTAAATTATAATATTTTTTTTAAATATATTTAATCTTTTTTTATATTTTTTTTAGTATTTTTTATATAATATTTTTTATAGTACTCTATAAAAAATTAGAAGATAACATTTTATTAGTTATGACTCTATCGTTATGTATGATCAGTTTTTTTTATTTATTTTGTCATTTTTAATAAAATCAATAATTCATATTATAACAAAATTACAATAAAAAATTTAATAAAAAAATAAAAAATCAAACTATAAAAGAAAATATTAAAAATGATAAAAAAAATTATGAAAAAATTATTAAAACCAATAATCACCAGCAACAAACCTAAACGTGCACGTTAAGTGAAAGCAAAAGCTACAATTTCTTGCTTCAAGTGAATACGCTTTTAGGATGTAAAATCACATCTGCGTTCAGAGAAAAATGTTAGATATTTTATAAAATCAGTAATTTACGTACCTCCAGCCATTGCCAGTTTGTTTGTTGTTATTATGATAAGAATTATGAACCCAAATTTTATAAAGTTTATGATGAACAGTCGTGTTCTTTCCATCAAAGAACAGACCTAGGGGTGGTAATACTACCCGAACCCGCGGGTACCCACCCCGCCCCTACCCGCTCGGGGCGGGTTTTTAGCGGGACGGGTTCTTGGGAGGGGCGGGGCGGGGTCGGGCTTAGGTAATACCCGCACCGCTCTATATATAATATATATCATTTTAATGTATAATATGTATAATATATGTAAAATAATTAGTAAATGATTAATAATATTGTATCATATTTAAATTTTTACTTTAATTTATGTTATATATGGGATGATGATTATATAAATTTTGAAATTTAATTTTATTTATTGGATTTTAATAATTATAGGGGCGGGTTAGGGTTCGGTATTTTACTACGCGCGGGTAGAAGTGGGGCGGATTCTATGCGAGTTGTTGTACGGCGGGGCGGGGTCGGGTAGAGCAAAAACTCGCCCCTACCCGCCCGTTGCCACCCCTAAACAGACCAACTGCCAATATAATTAATGAATAATTACAACACCACCCAAACTAATTTCTATATTAACAAATTGGACCACAATTAGAATAAAAATTCTAACATTCTCCCACTTGGTCCAACATTTGTTACATTCAACATTTGTTACGTCCAACATTTGTTATGTATAGTCTATAATTACATACTATGTTTAAACAATTAAGACAAATTACACGAATCATAACGGTAGGTTCCCATTAATCGAGTATTACCTTCTATGTATTACAATGTAACATCTCCTAATTGAATAAACTCTTTATGTGGTATTTCTGTAGGAATAAGCCCAATGCTTATTCTAGGTCCTTCACTGAATTTTATTGGTCATTCTCAATCATGTATGCACATATATACTAACCAAATGAGAAACAAACAATAATAAGAATTTCATATCCAAATATGTCATATGATATAACATAAGTCATATAAGTAACGTTACAGAACATAAACTCATACTAGTAACATGATCCTTAAACAATCCTGGTGGCATGTCTTTTGTCAAAGGATCAGCTATCATCTATTTAGTACTAATATGCTCTATATATACCTCATTAGACCTGTTGAGTTCAGAAATTAACTAACATAATTGATGATGACAAACATTAGATTATTGGGCTAATTACCCAATTAGTTGTTAATCTTTTTGGTTGAGTGAGGCAGGCCAAAACCAATACACAACAGTAGCCCAATTGGATGAAAATAAAAACAAGGCTGGTGGGCTACAAATAAATAGAAGCCCAAAGAAAAACAAAGTAAGGAATCAACGGGCCAAGCAAATCAAACCCGATCCAAGCCCGATTGCTTCTCTCATTCAAACTCTTCCAGTTTGCCTTTACCAAAAGCAACATACACTTTTTTCTATTCAGTCAAAACTCAGAAAGAGAAAGAGAAAGCTTAGTCCCTAAGTTGTTCGCCAAAGAAGCAAGAAAGAGAAGATTAAGCAAAAGGTTGAAGTCTAATCACCCACATCAAACTGCATCAAGAAGTCGAAAGCTAAAAGGTGATTTCATTTCCTTATACATGCATCATATCTTCTTCTCTTCATCTTCAACGTTCTGCCTATCCATTCTGGGTTACATGGGAAAGATGATCTCTGCTCTTCGCTGCTGTGCATCTACGGTCATAAGTGTGTCTTGGGACCAAGTTGTTTTTCAATGACCAAGATCTGGGTTTACCATTGAAGATATTTGTTTCTGTTATCCTGTGGCTTTTGGTCAACAAGAGAAGGTCAGAACCAATATTCCTATTTTGAGGATTAATGGGAAAAAGCGAGATGGTGAGTTGGTGAAGCACAAAGCTCGAGAGTTGACCTAGGAGAGAGCAACTCAGTAACATGCAAGGAGATACAAAAGAAGTTGATTCATCATTCAGAAGCCAAGGAGAGATAACCAGTGTTCTTGAGGTGTATGTTCTGAGAAGAGCTCTCTGAAGAAGTTTATCTACTTGGACAATGCTTCCTAGTCAAAGGAGCATTCCGCCAGAATGAAGAACTGAATCAGAGGCTAGCAAATCTGGTTTATCACATAGCAAAGAGGCTGTTGAAGAGTCAATCTCCTTCATGTTTTGCAGATTATAATTTACTTTTCAATATTTATCTTTCTGTAATTTCTTGAGGTAAAAGGCTGAATGAGAGAGTCATTGAAAGAGCCTAAGAGAGAATAAGGCAGAGAGATACACATGAGTGAAAAGTCTAGAGTTATTTCAGATTTCTTTAGGTTAAGTTTGTGTCTTGTATCTTATACCTATGAGGTATCCATTTCTTAGTTGGGTGAGCACTAAGAGTGACTAGTTAGGTATTAGCATAACCAAGTCAAGTTAGGTTAGAATTTGAGTATGAAAGGGTTGTGTCAATCCTGTGGAATTGGTGTATGTAATACTTTAACTATAGTGGAAATTCCACCACTGTTGTAGTGGAGACTGGACGTAGGTTGCATTACACAAAGGCAACCGAACCAGGATACATGATGGTGTCAGCTTCTCTCTTCCCTGCTCTGTTCTATTTTCTGATATTCATGAGACAAAATAAAATTGTCTCATAAACTTTCCACTGCTGAGTTCAAACAGATTCAGATTGCAAGTTAGTTTTAAAAGGGTTATTACAGTAACTTAAAAGAATGTCATAGATTCAACCCCCCTTCTCTAAACCTTCTACAACCTTTAATTAGTATCTAAAGCCAAGGTCTCAAGAATCAAGCTTTATCGCTTGGAGCAAAGGTCCAATGGCGAACAACTTGGGCACAACCACAGTTGCCTATACTCTAACTGAAGGCCAGTCAAACAACAGACCACCATTCTTCAACGGGAAGAACTATGCCTACTGGAAAGAGAGGATGAGGATCTTCATTCAATCCATTGACTACAACATATGGAAGATTATTGTAAGCAGTCCCAAGATTCCAACAAAAACAAGTGCTGATGGAGTGGTGACTCCAAAAGAAGAAGCTGAATGGAATGAGGATGACAAGAAGAAGATGGAGCTGAATGCTAAAGCCATCAACCTTCTTCACTGTGCTATCAGCTTTGAAGAGTACCGAAAGGTGTCTAGATGCAAGACAGCCAAAGAAATCTAGGAAAAACTCCAGATTACACACGAAGGCACTAAACAGGTCAAAGAAATGATGATTGACATGCTGCAAAAAGAGTACGAGATGTTCAATATGAAGGATGGAAAAAGCATTGATGAAGTGTTTGAGAGATTCTCAATCATAATCAACAACCTTGATGCTATGGGTACAAACTACTCCAAATAAACACTAATGAGAAAACTCCTTAGAAGCCTCACAAAAGAATGAGAAACCACTGCCACTGTCCTAGCCGAGAGCAACAACCTAAGCCCTATAACCTATGATGAGCAGAGAGGAAAACTCCTTGCCTATGAAACCACACTCACAAATCCGAACTTAAAGAAAAAGGGAATATAGACCTCAAATAAAAAATAGAATCAAAAGAGAGTGAGTCTAGTGATGGTATTTCAGATGATGAGCTTATGTTTTTTGTTAGGAGATTTAGAAGGATGATGAAGAACAAGGGCAAGTACAAGGGTTCAAGCTCAAAGGAACACAAGATGGACTTGAGCAAGGTGACTTGTCATCATTGTAAGGAGGCTGGACATTTCAAGCTAAACTGTCTGAAGCTCAAGAAGGAGGACAAAGGAAAGAAAGAAAAGAAGAGAGTACTCATGGCAGCTTGGGAGGATCTTGAGAATGACTCCTGTAAGAACCGGAATTTTTACAAATAAAATTATTTAAATAACCAAATTAAATTCCGTGAAGTTAGGATGAGAATTTGGGGATTTAAATATGATTTTTGAACTCAGTAGGTTTTTCTGAGTCAGGAAATCTGTTTTCTGCGAAAAACCATGAAAAATTGCAAACCGGCAGTCGAACCGGTTCAAGTCTGCTAGGTACTACGCGAGAAATAGTGGAAACCATCAAATACCTTAGAAAAATATTAGAAATGGAAAATCGGGTGTTAGTGTTAAAGGTTTGGCCCAAAGTTGGGCCAAACGGGCTAAAAACGCTAACGGGTTGGACCGGATCAAAGTTGGGCCCAAGTCCAACATATAAAAGGGTTCATTAATGAACCAACTCAGCACAACACAATAACAAACACACCCACACCAGCTGAAAGGGGAGAAAGAGAAGAAACCCCCATGAGCACTATTCATCTTCTTCTTCCCAAGCTCATATCTTGAGCTACGGAGCTCCAATCGCCGCACTGTTTGCGGCTACGCGTTTCTTGTGAAGAGCTCTAAAAAATCCATACAAGAAAGTAGTGAGGTAACCACGAAATATTTTCTATTTTTCTCTACAAAGTTTCAAAAATCTAGGGTTTTGCGTTAAGTGAGATTTTGTGATTTTGGATGTTTAGATTTGCTTTAATCCTTGCTTAGCCTTGGATTTTGGCCATCAAATCTATTGGGAGAGGTAAGAGATACTAAACCCTTGTGAAATTTGATTTATGTTAAGCCCTAGGTTGATTGGTGGTGATTTATATGTGTATAGCTTGATTATTGTGTAATTGGGAGCTTTTGGAGCTTATTGGTGCTTATTGGAGTGGAATTGAAAGCTTGGTTTGGAGTTGAGAGCTTGCTTGTGCTCATTGTGGGTTAAAGACATATTGGAAATCGGCCAAGGTATGGTTTCAGTTTCTTCTATGTAGTATATAATATTCATGGACACTTAGGCTAGTGACCCATAGGATAGGTTTGGATTTGAATGATGGTATGTGATGATTTGATGATTATTGAGTTTGATTATGATGAGTACTTAGGATATGATGAGTATGAATGATTGGTGAAGTTGAGATGTGAATTGTGTTGATAGATATATATGATATTAATGTTGATGAATTGGTAATGTAGTTGGAAGATTGTTAATGAGAGTTGATATATATGATATATTGATGTTGATGTTGTGAATGAGGAAAGTGAAAGAAAAATGTGCTAAGTTTGGTGTAATATGGCATAGAGGGTTAATTTTGATGAAAAGTGGAGTTTGGATTGTGTTGGTTTGGCTTTGGTTGTGTTTACAAAGAAATTGTGGAAATTGTAATTTTTGGGTAAAAGTTAGTTTTTGATGAACTTTATTTGATCATAACGTTTGCCTCGGTTTTCAAAATCTAATGAAACTAGTCTAGAATTAAAGATCTTTGAAAACCCTTTAAATTGATATAAAGTTTGTGAAATTTGGAATTTTGTAGAGGAAGTTATGATTATTCAAAGTTGGTGTTAAAAAGCTGAAATTATGCAAAGTTGCAGAATTTCAGAATTTTTTGATATGTGCGGATGCACAGCCCTGTACGCACACATAACCCTGTGAAAATTGTATTCTGTGCAAACGCACAGACCTGTGCGTACGCACAGGCAGGGAAAAGGGCTCTAGTAGCAGCGTTAGCACAGGTTGTGCGCGCGCACATCAATGAAGAATTACGACCTGTGCAGACGCACAGCCTTGTGCGCACGCACAAGTGGGGAAGGGACGTCTGTTAGGGGCGCTCGCACAGCTTGTGCGAGTGACCAGATTTTATTAATTTTAGTACCTGTGCGTACGCACACTTTCAAAATCTTCCTGGGCGTGCGCACGCACACCCCTATGCGGACGCACACACCCTGTTTCATAATTTTAAACTTTGTTTTTAACTATTTCACATTCCCAACAAGGTCGTAAGCTTCTTTAACACCATTTTAAGGCATTTGAGCTTAATTCTGAGTATTGGAATATGAGAGATAGGTGAAGAGTTTTAGTTAATGATTTTCATTAAAGATTAGAGAACGGAGGCCTAGGTTTCTGGTGTACTGATGATGGGTTTGGTAGAGTGTGAAAGGAGAAAGGTGTATGAGTCCAAGATTCTGACGAACTAGTGAATTCAGAATAGAAAGTCATGAATAAGTGATGGTTGTGATGAATTGAAGATTTGGAAATGGATGAGTATGGTTGATGGAATGAGAATGAGTGGAAGTGTGTTATGAGGAGTGACCTCTGAGTTTGATTTCGTAATTGTAATATGCATTGCTATCCGTCGTAGGGGCTGTGGCAGTATCCCACCTACGTTCGGATGTGAGACTTGGCGTTGAGCTTCTCACTCATTTTGATTGCTCCAGAGGAAGGTGGTAGGGCACGCATCCCTCGGAATATTTCCCTCTGAAAGGAGAAGGTGGTAGGGCACTCTCCCTCGAAATTTTCCACCTGAGCATGGGTTTCTCTCTAATTGCAAGGTGGTAGGGCACTAACCCACGGAATCATGCGACAACTAGAGAAAGGTGGTAGGGCACGCTCCCTCTGAATATTTTCCTCTGATAGGAGAAGGTGGTAGGGCACTCTCCCTCGGAATTTTCCTCCTTATGCGCAATAGAGAGACTAATCCGGGAGTTGTCGACCGGATTTGCTGTCGGGTTTGGCACAGTAACCGACATGTGATATCACAGCCAATAGGACAGACATTCATTATATGCATCTTATATATGTTTGCTTGCTTTGACTACTTGAGTTTTCCTACTTTTATAATATGCCTACTTGCTTCTTGAACTACTTGTTACATACTTGAATATTACTTGTGTTTTCCTTGCTTGTATTATCTGTGTTTGTCTGGTTTTGAGGAGGTTAGGTAGGCGATGACGATAGGTTCACATGGAGGCTAGGTTGGTGAAGGCTGTGGGACAGCGGTGTTTGGTTAGAATAGAAATCCTTTAAGAATAGACTACCCTTTTTATGTACTAAGGTTTTAAGTTTTGTTAAGGTTTTACATATTATGCTTTATGGTTTAGACTGCTTTAAGCTTGAATTCTTGTGATGGATATGGAGTCTAGGATTTCTTTTGGCATCCTGGGGTCTTATATCCTACATCACTGGGTACTGTTACCATACTGAGAACCTCCGGTTCTCATACCATATTTTCTGTTGTGTCTTTCAGATGCAAGTCGCAACCCACCTCGGTGAGTTGTCTGGTTGGTGACAGAAGCGGAAGATCTGGATATTTCTTTTGAGACTTTTGATTTATTTTGAATATATCTCTCACTTTTGTATTTGTATTTTGGCCTAGAGGCTTGTATTTGAGAGAGAAAAAAACTTGTATATGCCATTTTAAACTTCAGTTTCCTTTTTGTCGGTATATTTGGCTAGTCGGCTTAAACTCCGCGAGCCGTGGCTAGTTTCGTATGATATCACACTATTATACTATTATTTTGTTTATATCACATCTATTTCTTGTGCTTTAAGTTAGACACTTCGTTAGTTCTTTTTGCGCTTTTAAATCCTGTTTTTGAACCTTATCCTTCATCAGGCTTCTAGATAATATTATTCCTTCTATATATCATATGTATGAGCTTAGAACTATCATAATCCTTGATTAATCTTAGCTTTATGACGTGAGGTAAAGTTTAGGCTAATTGGGGTGTTACATTTAGTGGTATCAGAGCGGTTCTGAAGGTGAAGATAAAATCTGCTTTATGGCTGGTAATAATCATCTTTAGGTTATCTACTTGATATTTCATATCATGCTTGTTTGTGAGTGCCTTTTTGTGATAATTGAAGCACTAGACCTTTGATATTATGACTGATCACCTTGATATCGAATGTTTGGTGCAGACAGGAACCCTAATGGCTACTCACGGATGAGGTTGTACACGTTCAAGAAGAGAGAGTAGGAGTGAGCGACCGGCCGACAATCATGCCGAGTTCATGGCGGCAATGGCAAACCTTGCGAACACTATGGAGGCTAACACTGCTGCGACTCTGCAAGCTGTGCAGAGGTTAGGCCAACTGGCCGGAAATGGAGACGGAAATGGCGAGGGAAATGCGGATGACAATGATGAAGGGAGCGGAGACAACACGGGAGGTGCTTGGATGACCTTAGTGACTTTTCTCAAGGTGCATCCGCCAAGTTTCAGAGGTTCAACAAATCCCACAGAAGCGGACAACTGGTTCCAAGCGATGAAGCGTGCGCTGCAGGCACAGCATGTCCCGCCCAACCATTACGTGGAGTTTGCTGCTTATCAGCTTTGGGAAGAGGCCCAGCATTGGTGGCAAGCAGAGTGCCGATTGTTACAGCTTCAAAATGCCGACGTTCCTTGGGATGTGTTCCAAACGGCCTTCTACAAGAAGTATTTTCCTGAGTCTACAAGGGAAGCAAAGGAGATGGAACTATTACAGCTGGAGTAAGGTTCCTTGTCGGTGGCAGAATATACAAGCAAATTCGAGGAACTTTGTAGGTTCTCTAAGGCGTGTCAGGGTGCCCTGGAGGCCTATGAAAGCTAGAAGTGTGTCAAGTATCAAAGGGGTTTGTAGGACGACATCAGAACTGCTGTGGCTCCTATGGAGATCCGTATTTTCTCCGATCTGGTGAACAAGGCAAGAGTGGTTGAAGAGAACGCGAAGACGGTAGCCTCGTCAAGGGACACTCATGGAGTAAACACTAGTAGGGAACGCGACAACAACCTTGGACCAAGGGGACAAAACCTTAAGAAATATGGTGAAGGGAAGTGGTCAAGAGCTTATTCCCCGAATATGAAATGTCAAGAGTGTGGGAACTACCATCCGAGTAAGCCATGCCAGTTGGGTAAGAAACTATGTTACAAGTGTGGCGCACCAGGACATTTGGTTAGAGATTGTCCACACCGAAGAACACAGGAGGCGGGTCGATCATCACATCAAGATTGAGGTAATTACGAAGCCGATGGCTAAACCTCAACTTATCTTCATAGTATAGACTATCGTCATTCGTGTCGAAAAAGGTTTTATAGCTTAGATTGATTTTTAAATTTGGTTTGAAATTCTGGTTTGAATGATTTGGTTTTGAAACTAGGACTGGAATTTTTTATCAAATGATATGATTTTTAAAGGAAAGTGAGTCCTAGGATTTTGTTGAATTGTGGTTTTGGTTGTAAATCTAACTTATCAAAAAGGGATTCAAATTTAAAGGTTTTGATTTAAAGGTTTCAATGAATTTAGGAAAATCAGGCTTTAAGATGATTGATTTACAAATTAAAAAGTTTTTGACTCTTTTAATGAGGTTTTAACAATGGTCTCATTTAGATTGGACTTGTTTTAATTTTTCAAAACCAGTAATTAATTTAAGAAAAAATTTTCGGACTCATAATGACGATAATCAGAGTGACGCAGCGGAAGTTGTACGTTAAGTTATCGAAGTGTGAGTTCTGGAAGGAAGAAGTGAAGCTCTTAGGTCATGTGGTGAGCAAGAGAGGAATAGTCGTAGATCCTTCTAAGGTAGAATCGGTGATGGAATGGGAAGGACCTATAACGGTGGCGGAAGTCAGAAGCTTCTTGGTTTAGCCGGATATTACCGGAGATTCATTGAAGGATTTTCCCGGATTGCACTACCGATGAACAAGTTGACAAGAAAGTAAGTGCCTTTTGGGGTGGACGTCGGAGTGTGATGAGAGTTTCTAAACTTTAAAGTAGAAGTTAACTCCAACACCTGTTGTAATCTTTTTGGAACCGCATGAACCGTTCGAAGTGTACTGTGATGTTTCTCTGAAGGGTTTAGGTTGCGTGTTGAGGCAACACCGGAATGTGGTGGCGTACGCATCGCGTCAGCTGAGACCGCATGAGGTGAATTACTCAACTCATGACTTGGAATTAGTGGTGATTGTGTTTGCACTAAAGATTTGGAGGCACCCCTTGTACGGAGTGAGGTTTAACGTCTTTTCTGATCACAAGAGCCTCAAGTACGTCTTTGATCAGAAAGAGCTTAATGTGCGTTAGAGGAGATGGATGGAGTTGCTTAAGGACTATGATTTTGAAATGAGTTATCACCCTAGAAGGGCAAAGGTGGTCGCAGACGCATTGGGTCGGAAATCTTTAATAATTTTTTGGATGAGAATCAAGGAAGAGGAGTTAGTGAATAAGTTTGTGGATCTTAAGCTGGACATTGGTGAGGTTGCCGGAAGAGCTTGTTTGAGCCAGTTGCAGATTTCAAGCATGTTTGAGACGGAAAAATTCAGAAGGCTCAGCAAGATGAGTAGAAGCTTCAGAATTGTTCCAACAGTTGGTGATAAGGGGCGTGAGGATTTCACTAAGGATGGTGAAGGATTGTGGAAATATAAGGGAAGAAATTGCATACCGGATGTCGGGAGGTTGAGGTAAGATTTGTTGTCGGCGGCTCACTACAGTGTATTTCCTATTCATCCCAGAAGTGCGAAGATGTAATATGACATGGAGAGGATGTTCTGGTGGCCTGAGTTGAAAGGTGATGTAGCTACAATGGTATCCAAGTGTGGATCTGTCAGAAAGCGAAGATAGAGCATCAGAAACAGTCAGGAATGATGCAGCCTCTTGAGGTTCCTCAGTGGGAGTGGGAAGGAATCGCGATGGACCTTGTGACCGGTTTGCTGAGGACTAGGTTAGGATTTGATGCGGTTGGGTGATCGTGGTTCGCTTAACCAAATCTGCTCATTTTCTGCCTATCCGAGTGAACTATTCTCCAGAGGAGTTGGCGAGAGAGAACATCGACATGGTAGGATGATGGTGAATGAGATGCTTTGGCAACTTGTTGAGTTGGCAATGTCGAAAGTAGGATGCTTCAGGGAGAATATATATAATCAGATATATATTACGTCGAGTGATCTGGATTTTCGAGGGAGAAAATCTTTTAAGGAGGGGAAGATGTAAGAACCAGCGTTTTTACGAATAAAATTATTTAAATGCCCAAATTAAATTCCGGGAAGTTAGAATGAGAATTTGGAGATTTAAATATGATTTTGGAACTCAGTAGGTTTTTCTGAGTCAGGAAATGTGTTTTCTGCGAAAAACCGTGAAAAACCGTGAATCGAAAATTGAACCAGTTGAACCGGTTCAAGTCTGCCCGATACTACGCGAGAAAAAGTGGAAACAGTCAAATACCTTAAAAAATATTAGAAATGAAAAATCGGACGTTAGTGTTAAAGGTTTGGCCCAAAGTTGGGCCAAACGGGAAAAAAACACTAACGGATTGGACCATGTCCAAGTTGGGCCCAAGCCCAACATATAAAAGGGTTCATTAATGAACCAACTCAGCACAACACAATCACAAACACACCCACACCAGCTGAAAGGGGAGAAAGAGAAGAAACCCCTATGAGCACTATTCATCTTCTTCTTCCCAAGCTCATATCCTGAGCTACGGAGCTCCGATCGTCGCACCGTTTATGGCTACGCGTTCCTTGTGAAGAGCTCTACAAAATCCATACAAGAAAGTAGTAAGGTAACTAGGAAATCTTTTTTATTCTTCTCTACAAAGTTTCAAAAATCTAGGGTTTTGTGTTAAGTGAGATTTTGTGATTTTGGATGTTTAGGTTTGCTCTAATCTTTGTTTAGCCTTGGATTTTGGCCATCAAATCTGTTGGGAGAGATAAGAAATACTAAACCCTTGTGAAATTTGATTTATGTTAAGCCCTAGGTTGATTGGTGGTGATTTATATGTGTATAGCTTGATTATTGTGTAATTGGGAGCTTTTGGAGATTATTGGTGCTTGTTGGAGTGGAATTGAAAACTTGGTTTGGAGTTGAGAGCTTGCTTGTGCTCATTGTGGGTTAAAGGCATATTTGGAATCGGTCACGGTATGGTTTCAGTTTCCTCTATGTAGTATATAATATTCATGGACACTTAGGCTAGTGACCCATAGGATAGGTTTGGATTTGAATGATGGTATATGATGATTTGTTGATGATTTGATGATTATTGAGTTTGATTATGATGAGTAATAAGGATATGATGAGTATGAATGATTGGTGAAGTTGAGATGTGAATTGTGTTGATAGATATATTTGATATTGATGTCGATGAATTGGTAATGTAGTTGGAAGATTGTTAATGAGAGTTGATATATATGATATATTGATGTTGATGTTGTGAATGAGGAAAGTGAAAGAAAAATGTGGTAAGCTTGGTGTAATATAGCATAGAGGGTTAATTTTGATGAAAATTGGAGTTTGGATTGTGTTGGTTTGGTTTTGGTTGTGTTTACAAAGAAATTGTGGAAATTGTGATTTTTGGATAAAAGTTGGTTTTTAATGAACTTTGTCTGATCATAACTTTTGCCTCGGTTTTCAAAATCTGATAAAACTTATCTAAATTAAAGATCTTTGAAAACCCTTTAAATTGATATAAAGTTTCTGAAATTTGAAATTTTGTAGAGGAAGTTATGATTATTCAAAGTTGGTGTTAAAAATCTGAAATTCTGCAAAGTTGCAGAATTTCAGGATTTTCTGATATTTGTAGACGCACAGTCCTGTGCGCACGCACAACCCTGCAAAAATTCTATTCTGTGCGGATGCACAGACCTGTGCGTATGCACAGGTAGGGGAAAGGGCTCTAGTAGCAGCTCTACCACAGGTTGTGCGCACGCACATCAATGAAGAATTACGACCTGTGCGGATGCACAGCCTTGTGCGCACGCACAAGTCGGGAAGGGACGTCTGTTAGGGGCGCTCGCACAGCTTGTGTGAGTGAACAGATTTTATTAATTTTAGTACATGTGCGTACACACACTTTTAAAATCTTCCTAGGCGTGCGTACGCACACCCCTGTGTGGACGCACACGCCCTGTTTCATAATTTTAAACTTTGTTTTCAACTATTTCACCTTCCCAACAAGGTCGTAAGCTTCTTTAACACCATTTTAAGGCATTTGGGCTTAATTATGAATATGGGAATATGAGAGATAGGTGAAGAGTTTTAGTTAATGATTTTCATTAAAGATTAGAGAACGGAGACCTAGGTTTCTGGTGTACTGAGGATGGTTTGGTAGAGTGTGAAGGGAGAAAGGTGTATGAGTCCAAGATTCTGACGAACTAGTGAATTTGGAATAGAAAGTCATGAATAAGTGATGGTCGTGATGAGTTGAAGATTTGGAAATGGATGAGTATGGTTGATGGAATGAGAATGAGTGGAAGTGTGTTATGAGGAGTGACCTCTGAGTTTGATTTTGTAATTGTAATATGCATTGCTATCCGTCGTAGGGGTTGTGGCAGTATCCCACCTAGGTTCGGATGTGAGACTTAGCATTGAGCTTCTCACTCATTTTGATTGCTCCAGAGGGAGGTGGTAGGGCACGCATCCCTCGGAATATTTCCCTCTGAAAGGAGAAGGTGGTAGGGCACTCTCCCTCGGAATTTTCCTCCTGAGCATGGGTTTCTCTCTAATTGCAAGGTGGTAGGGCACTAACCCACAGAATCATGCAACAACCAGAGGAAAGTGGTAGGGCACGCTCCCTCGGAATATTTCCCTCTGACAGGAGAAGGTGGTAGGGCACTCTCCCTCGGAATTTTCCTCCTTATGCGCAATAGAGAGACTAATCCGGGAGTTGTCGACCGGATTTGCTGTCGGGTTTGGCACAATAACCGACATGTGATATCATAGCCAATAGGATAGGCATTCATCATATTCATCTTATATATGTTTGCTTGCTTTGACTACTTGAGTTTGCCTACTTGTATAATATGCCTACTTGCTTCTTGAACTACTTGTTACATACTTGAATATTACTTGTGTTTTCCTTGCTTGTATTATCTGTGTTTGTCTGGTTTTGAGGAGGTTAGGTAGGCGATGACGATAGGTTCACATGGAGGCTAGGTTGGTGAAGGCTGTGGGACAGCGGTGTTTGGTTAGAATAGAAATCCTTTAAGAATAGACTACCCTTTTTATGTACTAAGGTTTTAAGTTTTGTTAAGGTTTTACATATTATGCTTTATGGTTTAGATTGCTTTAAGCTTGAATTCTTGTGATGGATATGGATTCTAGGATTGCCTTTGGCGTCCCGGGGTCTTATATCCTACATCACTGGGTACTGTTACCATACTGAGAACCTCCGGTTCTCATACCATATTTTCTGTTGTGTTTCTCAGATGCAGGTCGCAACCCACCTCGGTGAGTTGTCTAGTTGGTGACAGAAGCAGATGATCTGGCTATTTCTTTTGAGACTTTTGATTTATTTTGAATATATCTCTCACTTTTGTATTTGTATTTTGGCCTAGAGGCTTGTATTTGAGAGAGAATAAAACTTGTATAAGCCATTTTGAACTTCAGTTTCCTTTTTGTCGGTATATTTGGCTAGTCGGCTTAAACTCCACGAGCCGTGACTAGTTTCGTATGATATCACACTATTATACTATTATTTTGTTTATATCACATCTGTTTCTTGTGCTTTAAGTTAGATACTTCGTTAGTTTGTTTTGCGCTTTTAAATCCTGTTTTTGAACCTTCATCAGGCTTCTGGATAATATTATTCCTTCTATATATCATATGTATGAGCTTAGAACTGTCGTAATCTTTGATTAATCTTAGCTTTATGACGCGAGGTAAAGTTTAGGCTAATTGGGGTGTTACAACTCCAATGAGGAAGAAGATTCTGAAGGTGAAGATAAAATCTGCTTTATGGCTGGTAATAATCATCTTAGCTTTACTATGACTGGTCTATAGATGATTTACATGCTATAACTGATGATCTTACACTAAACACCTCAAAACTGTTGGATAAGTACAATAAATACAGATTTGAAAAAGATGTGTTAAAAGATGAAAATAATTTTTTAAAAGAAAAAGTGAAGGAAACTGAATGTGCTTTGGATATTATTGAAGAAAACAGATTTCTAAAATCTGAACTTGAAAAACTTAAAGGAAAGCACATTATGGATCTGTCTTAAGAGCTGATTGTTGAAAATGAAAGATTAAATAAAATGATTAAAAGGCTGAATGGTGACTTAGCAAAATTTGCTCAAAGTTCTAGTAGCTTGGACAAGTTACTTGCAAGTCAAAGACCATTGTTTGAAAAATCTGGTTTGGGTTATGTAACCAAGGAAAGTGGAGTTTTTTATGATTCCTCTATGAAATTTGTGGCTTCTTCATCAAAAACCAAATTCAATTCCAACAAAACTGGTCTTGGATATACTCCCACACATGAGGAGGAATTTGATGAATTTTATACTAGTGAAAATGAGCCATCATCAAAAACCGAACCTACATCAAACAAGTCAGGTTTGGGATACATTTCGAATAATGAGGTTGCTTTCAAAAATCCACCATTTTACAACAAAACCTCACATTTGAAAGGCCCAAAAGCTTTCAAAAATTCTGGTTGGAATGATTTTACAAAGAGGAACAATTACAATAAAAATCAATTTGTCAAAAGAAAAACACTTCTTCCAAAAACTAGAAACTTCCAGTTATTTAATCATTTTCAGCATAATAGCTCACCTCAATTTCAGCAACATGCATAAGGAAATCATTGTTTTAATTGTAAAAAATTTGGTCACTCATATTCACAATGTTTCATTAAAAAAAGAATTGTAGGAAACCAATTTTACAATGTTGTGTGTGATTTCAATGCACTTGGGCAACCAAGATGGATTAACTTCAAAGGATCCAAATTAATTTGGATACCTAAGGTTACTTGAAGTTTTTGTTGCAGATTTGCCTAGCATCCAAGAACAAAAGGGATATGTGGTACTTAGATAGCGGATGCTCAAGGCACATGATTGGAAGGTCAACTTTCTTCATCAAACTAAACAAGTATGATGGAGGTTTTGTGACCTTTGGAGACGATGGTAAAGGTAAAATAGTGGCTGTTGAAAAGTAGGTAATAATCACTCCACTTTCATTGATGATGTCTTTTTGGTAAATGGCTTGAGGCACAACCTTTTGAGTATAAGTCAACTTTGTGATTTAGGATATTTAGTGATTTTCAAAAGACTTGAATGCTGTATGGTAAATGAAAATACCAATGAAGTACTTTTTGTTGCTAAGCATTGCAATAATGTGTATGGACTTACCCTTGATGAACTAAAGGATCAAAATGTAGCTTGTTTTCATTCTAAAGAATCTGAAAAGTGGCTATGGCAAAAGAGAATGGGTCATGCAAGTATGTTTCAAATAAAAAAACTTGTAAAGAAAGGTTTATTAAGAGGTCTTCCTTTGATAAGGTTTGACAAAGACATCACTTGTGATGCTTGCCAAATGGGAAAACAAACAAAATGTTCATTTAAGTCAAAGGAAGACATCTCTACTAAAAGGCCACTTGAATTGCTACATATTTATTTATTTGGTCCAACAAGGACTCAAAGCCTAGGTGGTAAACATTATGGTTTAGTGATTGTGGATGACTATACTAGGTTTGGTTGGGTTTTATTTCCTGCACATAAGAATTAAGCCTTTTCGGTCTTTGAACCTTTTTGCAAGAAAATTCAAAACGAAAAGGATTTAAAGATCTCTTCTATAAGAAATGATCATGGAACTGAATTTGAAAACCATTTGTTTGAATCCTTTTGTGAGGAATTGGGAATATCTCACAACTTCTCTTGTCCAAGAACACCAGAACAAAATGCTGTAGTGGAAAGAAGAAATAGAAGCATACAAAAAATGACAAGAGCTATGCTTTGTGAGAGCAATGTTTCAAAGTTCCTTTGGGCTGAAGAGGTTAACACGGCTTGCCACATTTTGAATAGAACCATCATAAGAAATTTTTTTAAGAAAACTCCTTATGAACTTTAGAAAGGTTACCCACCAAACTTGGACTACTGTAATGAAGTGATCAATTATTGGCTATAAAGATGCAAGGGGGTTTGGTTTGGTAAAAGGACAAGTAAATGGCAAGAAAGGTAAAGCAAACAACTAAATAAAGCAATTAATAAAGAGAGACATTCATGGCAAGGATTGAGAATATAGGCTTTCTATCCTAGTCACTCATAACAATAATTAACAAGAATCTATCCTATTTTATCATCTCTAACAATGGAAGAAAGTACAATGTTGTCTTCACACGAGAGAAAGTCAAATAAGACCAGCTAATCTCAATCCAAAAGTCCTAATCAACTTACTAATTGAATTAGCAAGAGATTAGGGTCAATGGAAATAATAGTAACTAACAATTCTAGATCACTAACATGAGTTGGGTATTAATGACTTAAGATTGCCTAATTCCTCTTTCTAAGCCAAGAATGCTCAAAAAGCTACTCTAACATCCAACCAAACATTTTGTCAAACACTTGGAATGCATAAAAGGAAAGCATAGTAAATTGCAAGGAAAGAATAAAATCTAACAACTACTCAAATGTAAGGAAATTAACAACAACTCAATTAAACAACAAGGGAATATAAAACATGAATTGCATTAAAAGAAAATCCAAATTGACAAGAGAGTTCACAACATAAAATGGTCAAAATAAGAAATTAACAAGAGAAAAGAGATGGATTAAGACAATACAACAAGGAATTGTAAAGAGGACAAGATGAAAACAAGAATTAAACCCTAGATCTAAGATGCAAATACCCTAAGAATCCTAATTCTAGAGAGAAGAGGGAGCTTCTCTCTCTAGAAAACTAAACTACATGGTGCTATTCTACAACTAAGTGCTCCCCCCTTTTTCCCAAGCTTGAATTCTGCATGAAATAGCCTTAGGAATGATTTGGATTTGGGCCTGGGCAGCTCAGAAATCGCCCCCAGCGTTTTTACTTTAATGAGGTCACGTGCGAGCTGTGACGCGTACGCATGGGTCACGCGTACGCATGGGTCACGCGTACGCATGGGTCACGTGTACGCATCGTCTGGCATTTTCTTCCCACACGTACGCGTCATGTCACGCGTACGCATCGCCTGGCGACCTCATCTTCACGCGTGCGCGTCTGTCATGTGTGTGCATTGATGTATGCACTCCAAATCCTTATTTTTCTATGAGTTCTTCACTTTGCATGCTTTTCTCTTCACTTCTTCCATCCAATACTTGCCTTATGAACCTGAAATCACTCAACAAACACATCAAGACATCGAATAGAATTAAAGTGAATTAAAATTAGCTATTTTAAGGCCCAAAAAGCATGTTTTTATACTTAAGCACAAATTAAGAGAGAATTACAAAACCATGCTATTTCATTGAATAAATATGAGAAAATGTGATAAAATCCCCTAAATTAAGTACAAGATAAACCACAAAATTGGGGTTTATCAACTACTTGCATATCTTTGGATGCAAATACTTTGTTCTTAATAACAAAGATAATTTGAGAAAATTTGATCCAAAGGCGTATGAGTGTTTGTTTGTAGGATATTCCACAACTAGTAAAGCATATAGGGTTTATCATCAAGATGCTAGGATAATTGAGGAGTCCATACATGTTACATTTTGTGATACTAATTTGGTTCAAAGTATTTTAGAAGACTGTGATGCAGGAAATCAAGCTCAAAAGGATGATGAAATTGTACAAAATCATGAAAATGGAAATTCTGGACAAGCTGAACCAGAAACTGCAGTGGCTAAAAATTTAAGAGACAATTCCATTTTGTCTCATGAATCTGAAGGAGATCCTGAAACCAGTAGTTTCTAGAATCCCTTGGTAACTGAATCTGCCTCCAAGTCCACCAGACCTCGTGAATGGAGATTCTTGAAGAATTATCCTGAGGAATTTGTCATTGGAGACGTTTCTCATGGGGTTAAAACTCGGTCTTCAACTAGAAAGGCAAATGAAGGAACAAACATTGCTCTTCTCTCTCAAATGGAGCCTCAAAATGTCAAGGAAGCCCTTGATGACCCTTCTTGGGTAAAGGCAATGGAAGATGAGCTTCAAGAATTTGAGAAGAACCAATTTTGGACATTGGTTCCAAGGCCGAATGGAAAGAAAGTGACCGGCACCAAGTGGATTTTTTGGAACAAGCTAGGAAAGGATGGTAGCATTGCAAGAAACAAAGCAAGGCTAGTGGCACAAGGATATGACCAAGAAGAAGGAATAGACTTTGATGAATCCTTTACTCCTGTTGCCTGAATGGAATCCATTAGACTTCTCTTAGCTTATGCTGCATTTTGTGGTTTTAAATTATATCAAATGGATGTGAAATGTGCATTCTTAAATGGTGTGATAGATAGAGAAGTGTATGTGGAGCAGCCACCAGGTTTTGAAAATAAAGAATTTTCCAACCATGTTTTCAAATTATCAAAAGGTCTCTATGGTTTGAGACAAGCTCCTAGAGTTTGGTATGAGAGACTTAGCACCTTTCTTTTGAAAAATAGTTTTCAAAGAGGCACCACAGACATAACTCTAATTATTCTTTCATTCTAGTCCAAATATATGTTGATGTCATTATTTTTGGATCAGCCAATGAATCCCTTTGTACTAAATTTGGAAAACTCATAACAAGTAAATTTGACATGAGTATGATGGGTGAACTGAATTTTTTTCTTGGGCTACAAATTAAATAAACTGAAAATGGTATTTTCATTCATCAAGAGAAGTATGCCAAGGAACTAGTTAAGAAATTTGGTATGAAAAATGGCAAACCCATGGAAACTCCCATGCACCATAATTCAAAATTAGGCAAGGGAGAAACTGAGAAAGATGTAGATGAGACTAGGTATAGAGGAATGATTGGCTCTCTTATGTACTTAACTTCCTCTAGACCTGATATTGTGCAAAGTGTTGGGATGTGTTCTAGATTCCAATCAAAACCAAAAGAGTCTCATCATTTTGCAGTAAAGAGGATCATTAGATATGTTCATGGCACATCCAATTTTGGTTTTTGGTATCCTAAGATTGATGATTTTTCTGCAGTTGGTTATTGTGATACAGATTTTGCCGGTGATAGAGTTGATAGAAGGAGCACATCAGGCTTATGTTACTTCCTTGGAAAGTCCTTGAATGTCTGGTCAAGTAAGAAGCAGCCAACAGTGGCTTAATCCACTGCAGAGGCTGAGTATATAGATGCTTCTTTTTGTTGTTCTCAACTCATGTGGTTAAAAACACAGCTTGCAGATTACAAGTTAAATGCTGTAAATATTCTCCTGCTGTGTGATAATATGAGTGCCATTAATATCTCTAAAAATCCAGTTTTGCACTCTAGGACCAAACATATTGAAGTGAAGTTTCACTCAATTAGAGAAAATGTTCAAAAGGGGGATATTAGCATTCAATTTGTTAAATCTGAGAAGAAATTAGCAGATATTTTTACTAAACCACTAGCTGAGGACAAATTCTGCATGCTTAGGACTAGCCTAGGAAATTTAAGCTATGATTCATTGTTTGAAAGTTGTTAATGTGTTTGTTGGAGTTTTTGTCTCATAAACAGGTATGAGACAATTCTGGGCAAGTGAAGAACGTTCCCTTCAAACAACATTCTCTGGACTTGTTTCTAGTGCAGATTTATCTGTGCTAATCTCAAAAATTCAGTTCATGAGTGGTCCAATATGTTTCCTTAATTCCAACCACCTCTGGGCCCAATATGAATGATATATATTCTTTTTGTTTTATTTTTGTTGGCCTGTTTTCTTTGGTTTATTTCTTTTTGTCCTTTAGTCCAAAAAGATTTCAATTTTTTAAATTAATTTCCATTTTAATTTTTAAATAAAATCAAATCTTTCTTTTTATGATGTCAAGTCATTTCAAGTCAAATCAGAAGGTGATGCAGTTGCATGGTTTGATAAATTTTCTTTTGGGTATGGTTACCAATACTTCTTCTTCTCTTTCTATAACTCTTCCAACCCTTTGGTTTCTCCCCACTACCTTTACTGCTTTTTTTCCTTCAAAAGTCTGAAACTAACCAAATGAGGAAGAAAACCATATCTCAAAAGCCTCCTCGTGAGAAGATATACAAGCTTCCTACAAAACAAAAACCCTCAACTCGCTCTCAGGACCGAACCTTCACTCCATCTCCTTCTCCTCCTACCTCACCTCCTCGGTCTGATCCCATGGCACACACTAAGAACCCTTCAAGATTTTCTCCTTCAGCCAAATAGATGCCACCACCGAAGGAGCCTCCATCCAAACCTGGTTCGTCGAAGCCGAGTACTTCAAAAGGGAAACGACCAGCCACAACTGAACCCTCCTCTGAGCCCACTCAACCTAAGACAAGGTCTGTTCCCTTGCATTCTCAGAGAGGTAAACTTCGACTCCCTCTTAAATCTATTAGAGAACCAGACATTGATCTTTTTGCTCATAAATCTCACTTCATAACTTCTCATTCCAACTATAACCCTTATAGATTTAAGTCTGCCATGAACAATGACTTTTATGAAGGAGTTATTAAGTACCGTACCCTGTGTCCCTCTTTTCTTGCTGATTTGCCAAACCTGAAAAAGAAAGGTTTTTCATTTGTTGAAAATTTAGAATTTTTAGACTGGAATCGCCTTTTTAACATCAAAAAGCATGTTTACCCTCTTTTGGTTAAAGTGTTTTATGGTAACATGATATATCATGAGGGCAGAGTGCATTCTTATGTCAAGGGCCAAGATATTGTTTTAAATAATGAAACAATCAGTGATTCATTGAAATATACTGATGTTGGAGCTTGTGCTTATACTTCTGTTAAGTGGGATGAAGGAGTTGGTATTTCTTTCAATGATGCTTTGGCTCATATTTGTGAACATGTTTCCTTGATTGATGGCATTACACCCACTCACAAAGCCCTAGGATATGAACGTGCTCAGTTGCACCGAATTGTCAACCACATCATACTTCCTCAAAGTGGTTCATATCAAAGGGTATCTTATACTGACACTATCGTTTTGTATGCCCTGCTCACTAAAACAGAAATTTATTTTGCTTATTTGATGGTTAGATACATGTTTGACTCTGTTAGTAGTGAGAAAGACAAAGTCCTTCCTTATGGCATGTTTCTAACTTGTATTTTTGAGTATTTTGGTGTTGATTTGTCCAATGAGGACTATGAAAATAGACATTCATATCTAAAGGGAGGTGGTACAGTGAAACAGCAAAAATGACCTACTTGTTTTGAGAGAGTGGTACTAGATGATGAACATAATGAGTTCATTCCTGAGAAATCTCCTCCACCTTCTACCGAAGGCACCTCCATCTCCATTGGACAAAAATCTGCTCTGTTTAATGTTGTTAGGGATGTGGTCCAAGAGTTTGTCTCCCAATCCAATCACATGATTGCCATGAGTAAGGAACAAAGGAAGCTAGCAAGCAAGCATGAGAATTTCCTCCGTAAATCAAGGGATAGAGTGGCTGTATTTATGAAGTTCATTGATAATCTTTAACAAGATGAAGATCATGCCACTGATGCTGAAGAAGAGGCTGATTCGGAGGGAACTGGTTCAGATGCCTAGATTTGTCTTATGAGCTGCTGCTGTCTCATATTTTTGTCTCATGAAAACTGTTTCTCTTGTGTTTTTTTAACTACTTTCTGTTATTTCGGATGACTGTAATACTCTAACTACTGCTACACTTACTTTGAATTCATATGGTGTTTTAGACTGTGCATTAACTTTTCTTGCAGGTTTTAAGGTGCGAATTTTTCTTGATCTTGCCTACCTTCCACCCTTGATGACAAAAGGGAGAGTAGTAGTATGGGTTGTAAATTTTTAGTAGCTGTGTTGTGCATATCTGTTGTGATATTTTACTGCTACAATTATTCTTTGTTGCATGAGAACTTGATTTGCAAATCCTGCTACTGCAGTGAATTTTTGGCATGAGATTTGGAACTTGCTTTTATATTATGATGATAGTCTTAATGCCCTGTTTTGGTTGAAGCATGATCATTTTCTAAGTTCCTTTGTTAATCGTGCTGACATGACATGTTGAATATTGGGCTGGATTGGTGTTGCTAGTTGTTTAAACTTCTTTAGTCAAGATGAATTTTGTGTAGCTCTTTATTGTGCTCTCTATAAGTATAATGTAAACAGGAACAAAAAGAAAAGCATAAATCTAGGGGGAGCTACTCTTGAAAAGGAAAGGGGGAGCAATACATAAGCAAGAAACATCATTCAAAGGGAAGTCTCTCAACTCTACTAAAATTCAATTTCTTTTGGTTAATGTTTAATTATGTTTGTCATCAAGGGGGAGATTATTGAGCTAATTACCCAATTAGTTGTTAATCTTTTTGGTTGAGTGATGCAGGCCAAAACCAATACACAACAGCAGCCCAATTAGATGAAAATAAAAACAAGGCTGGTGGGCTACAAATAAATAGAAGCCCAAAGAAAAACAAAGCAAGTAATCAACGGGCCAAGCAAATCAAATCCGATCTAAGCCCGATTGCTTCTCTCATTCAAACTCTTCCAGTTTGCCTTTACCAAAAGCAACGTAAACTTTTTCCTATTCAGTCAAAACTCAGAAAGAGAAAGAGAAAGCTTAGTCCCTAAGTTATTCACCAAAGAAGCAAGAAAGAGAAGATTAAGCAAAAGGTTGAAGTCTAATCACCTACATCAAACTGCATCAAGAAGTCAGAAGCTAAAAGGTGATTTCATTTCCTTATACATGCATCATATCTTCTTCTCTTCATCTTCAATGTTTTGCCTATCCATTCTGGGTTACATGGGAAAGATGATCTCTACTCTTCACTCATGTGCATCTACAGTCATAAGTGTGTCTTGGGGACCAAGTTGTTTTTCAATGGCCAAGATCTGGGTTTACCATTGAAGATATCTGTTTCTGTTATCCTGTGGCTTTCGGTCAACAAGAAAAGGTTAGAACCAATTTCCTATTTTGAGGATTAATGGAAAAAGTGAGATGGTGAGTTGGTGAAGCACAAAGCTTGAGAGTTGACCTAGGAGAGAGCAACTCAGTAACATGCAAGGAGATACAAAAGAAGTTGGTTTACCATTTAGAAGCCAAGGAGAGATAACCAGTTTTCTTGAGGTGTACATTCTGAGAAGAGCTCTCTGAAGAAATTCATCTACTTGGACAGTGCTTCCTAGTCATAGGAGCATTCCGCCAGAATGAAGAACTGAATCAGAGGCTAGCAAATCTGGTTTATCACATAGCAAAGAGGCTGTTGAAGAGTCAATCTCCTTCATGTTTTGTAGATTGTAATTTACTTTTCAATGTTTATCTTTCTGTAATTTCTTGAGGTAAAAGGCTGAATGAGAGAGTCATTGAAAGAGCCTAAGAGAGAATAAGGCAGAGAGATACATATGAGTGAAAAGCCTAGAGTTATTTCAGATTTTTTTAGGTTAAGTCTGTATCTTGTATCTTGTACCTGTGAGGTATCCCTTTCTTAGTTGGGTGAGCACTAAGAGGGAATAGTTAGGTATTAGCATAACCAAGTCAAGTTAGGTTAGAACTTGAGTGTGAAAGGATTATGTCAATCTTGTGGAATTGGTGTATGTAATACTTTAACTATAGCGGAAATTCCACCATTGTTGTGGTGGAGATTGGACGTAGGTTGCATTGCACAAAGGCAACCGAACCAGGATACATGATGATGTCAGCTTCTCTCTTCCCTACTCTGTTTTGTTTTCTAATATTCATGAAGCAAAATAAAATTGTCTCATAAACTTTCCACTGCTGAGTTCAAACAGATTCAGATTGCAAGTTAGTTTTAAAAAGGTTATTACAGTAACTTAAAAGAAGGTCATAGATTCAATCCCCCTTCTCTAAGCCTTCTACAACCTTCAAGACATAACTCGGTCTTTAATGGCTAAGTACTTAATATCGATGTGCTTACTTCAACTACTACTTCTATTATTCTTAGCCATAAATACAGCAGTTGAATTGTCACAATATATTCTCAATGGCCTAGAGATAGAATCCATAATCTTAAGCCCAGAAATGAAATTCTTTAACCAAACACCTTGATATGTAGCCTCAAAACAAGCAATAAACTCGGCTTCCATGGTAGAAGTGGCTATAAGTGATTGTTTTATACTCTTCCAATATACTGCTCCATCAGCAAGCATAAAGATGTATCCTAACGTTGACTTTCTAGAATCAACACATCCTGCCAAGTCTGAATCTGAGTATCCAACAATTTCCAAATTGTCGGTTCATCTATATGTAAGCATGAAGTCCTTGGTCCCTTGAAGATACCTTAAGACCTTTTTTGTAGCTCTCCAATGGATAATTCCTGGATTACTTTGATATCTTCCTAACATGCTAACAGCAAAACAATGTCAGGTCTTGTACAGACCTGAGCATACATTAGGCTTCCAACAGCTGAAGCATAAGGAATATTTTGCATCTGTTTCTTTTCAAGTTCATTTTTGGGACATTGATCTAAGCAGAATTTGTCACCTTTTATAATAGGTGCAACACTTGGTGAACAATTTTGTATTTTAAACCTCTCAAGTACTTTATTAATATAGGCTTCTTGAGATAAACTTGAAATTCTTTTATGTTTATCTCTATGAATCTTTATGCCAATGACATAAGATGCATCATCCATATCTTTCATATCGAAATGTCTAGAGAGAAATTGTTTCACTTCATGTAACAACCCTAAATCATTTGTTGCAAGCAAAATATCATCTACATATAATATGAGAAATATGATCTTGCTCCCACTAACTTTGTGATATATACATTGATCAGAAATATTCTCAATGAACCCAAATGAAGAAATCACATTGTGAAACTTCAAATACCACTGTCGGGAAGCCTGCTTAAGACCATACATTGCTCTCTTAAGCTTGCAAACTAACTCCTTACCAGCACTTGAGATAAACCCTTCGAGTTATCTCATATAGACCTCTTCTTTCAAATATCCATTAAGAAAGGCCGTTTTCACATCCATTTGATGCAATTCTATGTTAAAGTGTGCTACCAATGCCATAATGATGCGGAAAGAATCTTTCTTTGAAACAGGAGAAAAAGTTTCCCTGTAGTCAACTCCTTCCCTTTGAGTAAATCCTTTAGCAATAAGTCAAGCCTTGTAGTGCTCAATATTTCCTGATGAATCCTTCTTGGTCTTAAAGACCCATTTACAGCCAATGGCCTTTTTCTCATCAGGCAATTCTACAAGATCCCAAATTTGGTTATCCGCCAAAGATTTCATTTCATCCTTCATAGCATCTAGCCATAAATTAGAATTACGACTTTTCATTGCTTGTGAAAACATCATTGGGTCATTTTCATAACAAACATCATAGTCAGACTCAGCAAGATACACTACATAGTTACTAGAAATTATAGGTTTTCTTATTCTTGTTGATCTTTTTAATGTTGCATCATCAATCTCTTGTAAAGGTGGTGGCATAACAGGTTCTTCCTCTTCTTGAAGTTGCTCTTGAGCAATATGCTCTTGAACAACAACAACATTTTCATTATGAAAAGTTTGATCCTCCACCATATGATCTACTTGAACATTATCTTCATGATGTGAAACATCAGTAATAGGTTGTTCTACATTGACCCTATCTATATGGGCATTGTATTGAACAATCACTCTTGTACATGGAGATGTTTGATAAACATTATCATTCTTAACAACTTTAAGAGGATGATTTCTCCCACTTTCCACATCATGCTCTAAATACCTTACATTTCTAGACTCAACTATTTTACTTGAATGGGAGGGACAATAAAATCTGTAACCCTTAGACTTTTCTGCATAGCCGATAAAATAGGCACTTATCGTCCTTAGGTCCAACTTCCTTTCTTGTGGAATATAAACCCGAACTTCGGCAAGACAACCCCAAATGCGTATATGATTCAAATTAGGTTTCCAACCTTTTTATAGCTCAAATGGCGTTTTAGAAACTGCCTTTGTTGGAATTCTATTTAATATATACGCGACTGTCTTAAGGGCTTCACTCCACAAGGATAAAGGAATATTGGAGTTGCTAAGCATACTCCTCACCATATTCAGCAAAGTCCTATTTCTTCTTTCATCTACACCATTGTGTTCTGGTGTGCCAGGCATGGTGTATTGTGCCACAATACCATGCTCTTGAAGATACTTTGCAAATGGACCAGGTGCTTGTCCACTTCCAGTATATCTCCTGTAGAATTCTCCACCTCTATCTGATCTCATGATCTTAATTTGCTTTCCGCATTGTTTCTCTACTTCAGCTTTATAAACTTTAAAAGCGTCCAATGCCTCATATTTATTATGAAGCATATATAGATACATATATCGTGAATAATCATCAATAAAGGAGATAAAGTATTTCTGACCACTTAAGGACATATCAGGACAACATATGTCAGTGTGAATTATTTCTAATATGTCAAAACTTCTCTTAGCACCTTTTTGAAACTTTTTAGTTTGCTTTCCCTTAATACAATCCACACAACTATCAAAATCAGTAAAGTATAGAGGTTCAAGAATCTCATCACTTACTAATTTCTTCATTCTCTCAATGGAGATGTGTCCCAATCTTAGGTGCCACAACATGGAGGATTTTTCATTCATATCATTACCATGCATAACCATAAAACCAGATGGAACATTATTAGCTAAATAGAGTTTAAATAAATTACCAATTAAAGTACCACGTCCAATAATATTAGAATTTTTAATAATGTCAACAGAATCATTATAAAAATTTATACATAATCCTTGTTTTACAAGCTTAGATAAAGAAATCAAATTTTTAGAAAAATTTGGAATAAAAAGTTTTTTCTAAATCTAAAATACAAGCAATACTTAATACAAGGCTAAATGTTCCACCAGCTTCCACACATGAACGCATTCGATTGTCCATATAGATGCTCACTTCACTTCTTATTGGTTTTCTTTTCCTTATGAAACCTGCATGGAATTTGAAATATGAATTTCAGTACCAGAATCAATCCACCAAGTGTCATGACATATTTCAACAAAATTAGATTCAAAACACACTGAAAGAATAAGATCACAAAGGTTAGTACCTTTTTTTTCAAGCCAAACTTTAAATTTTGGGCACTCCTTCTTCATGTGTCCTTTCTTTTTACAAAAGAAACACCATGCACCTTCTTTTTTCATAGGATGGAATACAATACCCTTTCCTTTCTTCTTATGAGCTTGCTTTTTACCACCCTCATTTGTCACTAATAGTGCACTTTCACCAAATTTCTGAATTAGCCTTCCTTTCTCTTGCACACACATCACCAGTAATTCGTTAATAGACCATTTTTCCTTATGAGTGTTATAAGAAATCTTAAATGGCCCGTACTGGGTAGGAAGAGAATTCAGAATAAGATGCACCAAAAATAAGTCAGAGATCTCAACCTCTAAAGCTTTCAATTGTGCTGCAATGTCTCTCAACCGCATGATGTGTTCACACACACCTCTTATGCTGATAAGCCTCATGGATGACAATTGTGTCATTAGGGTACTTGCAAGTGCCTTACTAGAAGACTCAAATTGTTCATCAATAGCTTTCATGTAATCCTTTAATGAACATCATACTTAAACGGTTGGATTTCTCCCACCGTTCGTATAATGCTACCTTGGCTTGAGAACTAGCATCAGTATGAGCCGGAGACTCTTCCTTACGAAGAGCATAGTCAAGGTCTGCACACCTTAAATGAAAGAGAATCTTATCTTTCCATTCTTTATAGTTGTCACCACTTAACAAATGAACTTCAGATATAGTTTCATATATCATTACTGCTGCAAATAATAAATCATACTAACATTACTCAACTTTAAATAGGCACATCAAAATCCATAACATATGATAATACAGGCGAATGCAAGTCATATCAAAATAAATATGAGTCATAGTGTCATTAAAATCTACCTGTGGACAAAAATTTTAACACACATAATATTCACTTTATTAACTAAAGTATTGAAACTAGAAAATAAAATACTACTTCTTAATACCTGTAGGCTAATTAAAAAGTAAAAATATTTTCTATTTCAACCTAATTATATGTGAATAACATAATAAATTCCTGTGGGTAAGTTTATTATATAATTCACAACAATTACAAATATATCATATTAATATTTATATGATTTCTTTAAATATAATTATTATCAAGGATACTGTGGCTATTCCTCAATAAATCATATATTAATCACAATATGATATGCAGCGAAAGAATTTATATTGCATGCAAATATAATCATCAAATAAATAAATTCAATAACATGAATAATAATATCAAAAGTGAAGATGATTTAGTGGATAACTTTTTTGTCAATATTTAAAAGATCCAAGTTCAAACTTCACTGCTACCAAAATTTGAATTTTTTTATAACAAATTTAAATTTTAAAATTTTGAAACCCAACAACTTCAAGGTAAAAGTAATATTATATAATAAACAAAATCCATCCTTGAAACAAGTTTTTTCTGTTTTCTCTCTTCCAACGTCTTCCCTTTCTCTTTTTTTTTTTTTAAATTCAAAAATGAGAAAACCTATGGGAATCATGAAAATCATACCATTATAAAGAACAACTATGACACAAATTCGGAGAATTCCTTCTGGCTTTTTATGGCGCGTCAATTTCAATGGTTTTTTGTTTACTTATTCCAAAATTTATACTATACATTTTTATGTTGAAAACAATTTATCAAAATAATGCACAGTAATAATTAAATTTTGAAATGGCAAAGTAGAGACAATTTTATTCTAATACCACATGTTAGATATTTTATAAAACCAATAATTTACGTACCTCCAGTCATTGCCAATAAATTCTTTGATTTAATTTAAAATTTCTAATTCTTGATTCACAAATCCAGATGGAATCAAGGTGTATTTATTTGTTATTATTATGATTAGAATTGAGGATCTAAATTTTATAAAATTTATAATGAACAGTCGTATTCTTTTCATAAAAAAATAGACTAACTGTCAATATAATTAATGAATAATTACAATATCACTCAAATTGATTTTTATATTAACAAATTAAATCATAATTAGAATAAAAATTTTAACAAAAAAAGTTATCAAACATTAAAAAAACAGCGTTCAAAAAACTTAAAGGCATTTTTATCTTTTTATCGTGTTTGTCAAAACACACTTTTGTAGTCGTCATTGTTAAGTCTCTGAATATTTAGTGAGGTGCTGTTATATGTAGTTATCATGACTGACATGTAATATATATTATTATTAGACCTCGTTAATGAAGTTGCATATTTTATCATCATTAAGTCTCTAAATATTTAGTGAGGTGTTGTTATATGTAGTTATCGTGACTTACATGTAATTAATATATATTATTATTAGACCTCGTTAATGAAGTTCCATATTTTATCATCATTAAGTCTCTAAATATTTAGTGAGGTGTTGTTATATATAGTTATCATGACTTACATGTCATATATATTATTATTAGACCTCGTTAATGAAGTTGCATATTTTATTATTTTAAAGTGGACTTTCACAGTTATTTAGTTAATACTTCTTCAAATTTTTCTATACTACTGCTACAAGGACGAGTCAATTGAGAGATCAAAATTGTTACTTGTGTTGATTTAGATAATACTGCTTTTTTTGGGGGATTATGTGGTGCCAAAGTTAATGACTTGTGTTTATGACTCGGCTTAATTATCATATGATTGGTAATTTGCAACAGCTAAATGTGTCTTGATGGTAAGGGCCAGTTTGGCTAAACTTCTTAAATAAGTTCTTTTGAAAAATGAGATTAAAATATAAGGACTTTTATTAATATTAACTTTTAAATAAGTTATTTTGAGTTTGGAAAGTTATTATGGAAGTCATTGTTTTAAAGTTGTGCATTAAATAAGAGTGATAAAATAGCTTTTGAAAATAGGAGAAGTCACATTTTTTAACTTCTTCAAAAGCTCTTAAATAACTTTTTAAAAAGTTAAAAGTTTATCTAAAAATTTGTACCAAACACATTAATGTAACTTTCTATAAGTCAAAAGTTGAAAAAAGTAACTTTTTGGTGTTTCCCAAACGGGCCCTAAGTAGTGATAATTTCTAGTGATGTTAATTACATGACAAAATCATTTTAATAATTAAGTTTAATTAAAACAGTCTAATAATTTATTAGTATAATAAAAAATAATTGAAAAAGATAGAAATGTATAAAAATAACTTGGTTAAACTTAATTATAAAAATAATTTATTCACCTAATATTTTTTGAAAACTGATTTGGTGATTAAAATTTAATAAGAACTAAAGTGCTCAACCAAAAATATTACACTTATTTCTCGATTGCATTCCTAATATCCTTCTTTTGGGTTTTCTATTATTTTAAAAAAAAAATATTGACACAAAAAATCTGCTACTTATTTGTCTATATACTATATTATCTAATACTTTTTTTTTAATAAACAATTAAAATAATCAATTTTTTCATAATAAAATAATTAATTTTTTTTTAATAAAATAATCAAATATTGTTAAATAAAATATCAAAACGGACCAAATCCGCCGAATCGGCCTATCAAAATTGTAAAAAAAAAATGTTTTCTTAATGAGTATTTTTACCATCCCTAATGTCAAATTAAAGTTGGTTAATAAGGATTAAGGATATACTGTGTTTGGTTATAAAAGAGGCAATAGACCAAAGAGGTGATTAGGAAAATTAACGAAGCTAGGTGGGGATTCATCCTAGAGTCAAGTATTCTTACAAGAAAACTGGAACAATATGGAACAAATGCTTTTTTTCCCCCTACAGAAGAATTGATTTTCATTCATTAAAACCGTAAATATACGCGATAATAAATTCAGTATCACAGTGATATGCATCATAGATTATTACAAATTCCAAAAGCACAAATGCTTTGTTCAATTAAACTCATATTCTTTATCATGTAAATCTGGAAATTAAGTTTTTTTTTTTTTTAGCCCTTTTGTCCTTTTTGGCGGGGTCTTTTCTTTCTTTTGGATTGTGCTTGGTGTTTCCCCCTATTTTTTAGGGATGAGGTGCTTGGTTTGTATATAGAAATTCTCATATAGTGAGCACTGAATAGACAGTTCAAGTTGGAAAATTGAGTCTGGCCTTTTGGACACTGGGCCTGTATTGTGTTCCATTAAGAAATTTAAAATATACAACATAACCCAGATTCCAAGTAAAAAAAAAGCCAGATTGAAAAACAAAATCTACAATTATAAAGGTAACTAGGTAAGGCTGTTTCGGAAAAAACAAACCGTGAAAGAACAAAAAAAATCTTTATTTTTTGACCAAAGATAAGAGACTCGAACCTGTAACCTTTTAATTGAGTATGGAGAGATTATGTCATTTGAGATATAATAACTTATTAGCACAAAATAAAATCTTTAGATAAAGTACGGTTTTAATCTTTAATATTTTCTGACAAAAAAAAATCTTTAATATTTGGAATAATTTTTAATTTTATTTTTAATTTTTAAAATGTCTTATTTTATTTTGTTTTATTTTAATTTTCTTTGCTTGTTTATTTGTTTTTATTTTTAATTTTTATTAGCTATTATGAATTCTCACCCCTTTGGCTATGAGTTTAGTTACAATCATGTTACAGGAAGAGAAGATTACAATGAAAGCTTGGGTCATGGATGGGACAATCGAAGATGGGAGAAGTCACAAGGATTTGATCAACCCTCTTGGCGACAACCACCTCCAAGGCACTATCAACAACCATTCTATGATGCGCACCAAGACAATGGTTATGGTGAACCTCTTCGTGACAATCAACACCCACAACAAAATACCTATGAACCTCCTTCTCCACGTAATTTTGAACCACCATACTCACAAGTCCCTTACCACCAAACACCACCATATGACCCTAACCTATATCCACCACACCAACCACCATATGAACCACACCCAGAACCACCACCTCAATATTCACCATTTCCATATCCTTATCAAGAAGAACCACCTTCCTATTATGAACCCTTTCTCCAAAATAATGAACCCTCATATCCACCCCAAAACCCCAAAAAAAAAAAAACACTGCACTTAATTACTTAAATTTGGTTTAAATCAGAGCTAGGGATGGCAATACCACTTGAACCTGCAGGTATCCACCACACTCCTATCCGTTCGGGGCGGGTAATTACCCGTTCCGCACCAGAGCGAATTTTTAGTGGAGCGGATTCTTGGAAGGGATGGGATGGGGTCGGATTTAGGTAATACTCGTTCTTATCCGTCCTGCTATATATATATAATATATGTAAAATAATTAGTAAATGATTAATAATATTGTATCATATTTAAATTTTTACTTTAATTTATGTTATGTATGTGATGATGATTAAATAAATTTTAAAATTTAATTTTATTTATTGAATTTTAATAATTATAAAGACGGATAGAGACGAAATGGGTTAAAATTCAGCATTTTATTACACGCGAATAAAAGAAAAGCAGGTTCTATGTAAATTATTATACGACGAGACAAAATCGGATAAAGCAAAAATCTGTCCCAACCCATTCCGTTGCCACCCTAATAAGAGTTTGCGAATTTGACAACTTGTATGGCGTTGGCGTTGAGGGTTGGTAAGTTGGAAACCAGCATGTCATCCAACCGTAAGAGAAGTGTCAGCAGCAGCAACAGTGGCCACGTGTATCAATGACAGCATGCCACGTCGCAAGCATAGAAGCAGGAGAGGACAAAGCCAATGGAAAGCATCATAGGACACTTCGGTATAGCCACTTGGAAACGAATTTTAAGGATAGCACTCAATGCCTCAATGGAGCAAAGGGATTTTGATGGACAAGGGTCCCACATGCTCACCCACGCCTCAAAGGCTTAAAACCCCACTCACTCACTCTCTCACTCCAAAAACTCTCAACCGAGGTCCCCCATATATGGAACATTATATATTGTTTGACTTATGCTACTTTCCTTTCATTTTTCAAGTAAAGGCATAGCAAGACTAAGATTACTCTTTTTTAAATTTAGCTCATTTATGCTCTAAAGATACATGTAAAGAATATAATAACAGAAAATTTTAAAGATTATTGTAATCATTATATTAGAAATATAAAAAAAAGTTAAATTTTTAATAATTTTTAGTCAAACATTTCTGATCTTTTTATAGTATTTTTAAAATATTTTCTTAGGACTAAAAATATTCGTGGTGCAATTTGAATCAATTGTGAGTAAAAAATTCATTCGATCTGAATACTAATTTTATTTACAGTATAGTTTTAATGGATTATTTTTAGAAAATCAAATCCAATTTTAAAAGGTTTACATATTATAAGTAAAATTTTAAATATAATAATAAAATAATAATATTATAGCACATTGTACGATTTGGATTGGATTGGATCCGTTTTAAGAAGTAGATCTGAAATTCGATCAAATCCATGCAGTTTGCCAAAAATAGAATCCAATTAAATTCAAATTAGTGCGGTTATAATCGATTTTCGATTTGGATTAGATAAGTGATTTAATTTTGATCAATTTGGATTTAAACACCTCTATTTAGGACATAAATTAACAATTAGCAAAATTCTTTTTTTTATACTAGATTTGTTCCGTTCTGTATGAAGCTGCGGAGTTATAGCGATTCCTTCCGAGCAATGCGTTGCTTGATTTGAGGAGCTATACGTCAGCTTGGTTTGAACACCGCGGCAAAAATACCTGCAAAAGATACTCCGACAATCAAGTCAAAAAAAGTGCTTAAATAAGATATTATTAAGTTATAAATAAGCTTTGTGGAACCTGTCTTTCCTGAGGTTATGTCTTCGTTTATATAGACGATTTGTATACTAATTCTTTGAGTTTGTTCGAGATTCCAGGTAGGGGTACTGGTGCCGTTTTCTTCGGTAACGACTTGTTGATAATCTTTGACTGAAAATGTCTCGGAACCGATTTTACTGTTATTGCGGCCGAGTTATTCGGTTTGTTATTATTTGATTTGTTAGCCGAGGTATAGGAGACATATCATAGCCCCAAGCTTGTCTTGGTTAGAAGAAACGAAGGCGAGCTTAAATTTCGCATATACCTCGGCCATGGATATTGTGTTGTGTTAGTGCACCTCAGCCCCCAAGCTCTGCTTAGTTCTGTACAGAATTTGAAACGGTTTGCATTTAATGTGTGTCTTGCTTCTCGCGCTTGTTGGATTGATTGATGTGAAACGTGGTGCGCGTTTCTAGGTACCCTTGACCATTGGATTTTTACGTGAATTATAGCTATTCTTTGAAGGGTTGAGATTAAAAACCTTTCGTTGGTAACCGTTTATCCACTTCCATGTTAACTGTGTTTGTAACCCTTGCCTTAATTTTTAGACATCATAGATTTCCTGTGTAATCTTCTTTGACTTGTCATAGAATGAGTAAAAAAGGTGAGTGTTAATCTTCTCTTCGTGGTTTTTCTGCTTAACTTCTTTTCTGCTTCTGACGATGGAGAAAGAAAAAGTAGTGGTTGATGAAAATGATCCTTGTAACTGGGTTGATTCCAAAGTTAGGAGTTACGTTTCTCAGTTTGATGACGAGGAGTCTGTGAAAATGCGGGGTTCAAATTTGTGTGTCAGGGAGGTTAGTCAGATTAGGATAGAGATTTTACCTTGCAAGAGGGATGATCGTGTATGCGAGCATTTGTGTGACTGGTCTTACTTTTACATGTATAGCTGCTTATTTACAGAGTTAGGTGTTAGGGTTCCTTTCATTGATTTTGAGTGTGGTATATTATACTGGCTAAATTGTGCTCCAACCCAGCTGCATCCGAATTCCTGGGCTTTCCAAGTGTTAATGGACATGTTAGAATATCCTCCTTCCCTTAGATTATTTTTTTTTCTTTATTTCAAGCTAAAGGATTTGGGCGTGGGTTGTGGGTTAATCTAAGTAGTCATCATGGTCATTCAATTTTTGCTTTGTATAAGTCATCCTTTAAGGACTTCAAAACCATGTTTGTTAAAGTTAGGAGTGCGGAGGAAGACTTTCCTTTTTATGTAAATGAGTATCTTGAGGTTGTTGAGGTTAAGGGCGGGTCCTCAGCTACATTGTAGATGGTTGAGTCTGCCTATGAGTCTAAAAAAAAAAGTTGCACGGTTATGTTGAAGACAAACATGCTAGGTCATTGTGGGCTAAGCTTTTCCCTTTTATGACCTTGGCTGATGAACTCTACCGCTTTCCTGAGGATATGAAAATGATCAATGAGGTCGGTCGTGCAGGAACAAGTAGATTCCTTCAAGTACAAATAGTGATTTGCATCTCTTTTCCATTTTATGGTAGATTGCGTTGTGATTTTCATTTCTTTTTTTTTTCATAGGTGATTGGTCCCCATATCGTGGCTATTGGTAGGACACAAGAGCTTGCTCTTGAAAAGGAGGAAAGAGAAGCTTTGAGTGTTGCTGAATTATCAACTGTCGTGCAGGAGAAGGAGAAAGTAATAATTGAGCTTTCTTCTTCTCTAAAACAGAAGGAGACGGAGCTTATTGAGGAAAGACGTCTTCAGCTAGGCTGAGAATGATCAATTGACGGCTAGGCTGAAGGAGTTGAAGACCGAGGTTTATGAAGCCTTTGTACAAGGTTCGACCGAGCTGTATCTCAAGCCAAAGTCCTTTTTCTTGAGGCAGATGTTATGAAGCTTGATGCGACTAAAGTGGTTGTGAATAATGAGTTAGTTGATGATGATGCCATGGTGGAGAAAGAGAGCGAGAGCGCAAGCATCAGTGATAAAGCAGAATAGTTTGAATATCTTTTCAGTTTGCTTTTTGTTAAATGTGTTGGAAAACTGTTGCTGTATTTAGCAGTTGATTTGGACAATTGCCAAGTATGAATCTCGGTTTCTTTTGACTTAAAGTATTTGCAATTATATTTGTGATTCGGTTTTCTGATTATACTTTTGCAGCAATATAGATAATAGACATAGAAGTAGTAGTAGAATGAAATATATTGCATGTATTTACATTGGAATTGTAGCGTCCGACCTCATTAAAACCCCCTTTGAGTAAAAACCCATTTTTAGGGAAAACCTTCAAAACGGGAAAAAGAGTACCTTCATCCGCTCTTACTGAGATTGTTTTATGACTCGTACAACTTCAAAGAAGAAATATTCCAGGACCTTGACATGGGATCTTCCCTAAGTGACTCTAACTTATAAGCCCCCATTTCGAGGACTTTGATAACTCGGAATGGGCCTTCCCAGTTTGCTGCGAGTTTACCGTGCACTAGAGGTCTTTGTGCTTCTTTTGTTCGTCGAAGGACGAGGTCTCCTTCCTGGAAAGCTCGGGGAATTATCATTTTGTTGTGCCTTTTTTCTATGAGCTGTTTCATTGCACGCTGCTTTATAGCTGCTATTTCTCTTTCTTCTTCTATGAGGTTCAGGTCGGCCTTTCTTGTGTTGATATTATGATTGTGATCATATAATTCAGCTCTTAGGGTTGGGGTGCCGACTTCGACAGGTATTGATGCGTGAGCATCTTATGCCCTTTTTTCTAGTATTTTCTAGTTGTTTTTAGTTAGATTTTTTTAAGTTTTATTATATTTTAGTGCAAAAATCCTCTTTGGATGCTACTTTGAATTGTTTTGGTGTTTTTATAATTTCAGGTGAATTTTGGGCAAATTTGGCAGAGTTTTATGCAACAACGAAGAAAGGATAGCAGATGTTGTCAACCCTAACCTCCTGTCATTCCAATGAGTGTAACCTGAGTTACAAAGATCCAATTGATGCGGTCTCAACGGCGTTAGAAATCCAAATTTCAGAGATTTTCAACGATATATAATAGTCTATACTTTTTTTCTGCAATCACTGCCAAATCTGGTGCTAAACGTCGAGCCTGGCGTTTAGTGCCCAAGAAGGACAGACCAGCGCCAAAAACTTCCCCCTGCCGGCACTAAACGCCCACCTGGCGCTGAGCGCCAGTAGAGAACCTTAGCATACACGAATTTTGACCCCCTTTGGGACATTCAAACACCCATTATTGGCATTAAACGCCAGCAGCAGCTGAATCACTCCTGTTTGGGCCTCTCAAGTGGATTTAGCACTTCTTAGCCTATTTTATTTTCTCTTTGTAATTTTTATTTACAAATAAAATCTTTTAGGTCTAGAATTTATTATTAGGTTAGTATTTAAGGAATAAGATCCACCCTTTAGAGGGCATGAAGGATCTTCTTCCTTCCGCACTTTTCAGAATCCTGTTTTCTCTGTAAGTTATGAGCAACTAAATATCTTGGTTAAGGTTAGGAGCTCTGTTTATTTCTATGGATTAAGATTAGTATTCTTCTATTTTAATTTATGTTTGATTCAATTCTAAGGTGTTGTTTTCATTCTTAATCTGATGAACTGAGTGGAACGAGAGTATGACCCTTTTCTACATGAGTTCTTGTGATTCTCGAGAGAGTTATCTCGCTTGAACTACATCTTGAAAACACTCCTCCTAAATTATTAGTTACATGAACTAATTGGGATATGTGACATATAATCCTGTTAGCTTTGGGTAATTAGGTTTTTGTGGCCATAAACTAGTTTTCTGAACTTCACCATCTAATCTGAATTGAGTGACCACGAGAGTGGCATTTGATGAGGCTTAGAGCATATTAAATCACTAAGAGATTAGGGTTTAATCACTTATGGTTTGTCATAGAATGAATCATTCATTGTTAAAATAGTTGGTAAGACGTTTTAATCCGAAAAAGTAAACATCTGCAAGACCTTAACTGTTTTCTCACATTGTTTTCACACTGAACTATTTATTGCTTTCTTTATTTCTATTGTTCATTGTTTTATGCGTTTTATACCAACAACTCTCTTTTACTATTTGCCTGACTAAGTTCAATAGGACAATCATTGCTTGCTCAGTCCGACAATCCTCGTGGGATCAACCCTCACTCACCTGAGGTATTACTTGGATGACTCGGTGCACTTGCCGGTTAAGTTATACGAGTTCTAATTTCGCACACCAGGTATCAATGCTTCAGCTCCATAGACTAATTTGAAAGGGGTTTCTCCCGTAGATGATTGAATGATTGTGTTATAGCCCCATAGAATTTCTGGGATAAGGTCAGCCCATTCTCCTTTTGCATCATTGAGTTTCTTCTTTATTTCCAGCAATATGACTCGGTTAGCTGCTTCTACTTGCCCATTGTTTTGTGGGTTTTCAACCGAACTAAAATGGTGTTTAATATTGAAATTTTGTAAAAATGACGCAAGTTTATAGTCGGTAAATTATCTGCCATTATCGGATATTATTTCACTTGGTATACCGTACCTACAGATAATGTTTTTCCATAAGAAATATCTCACCTTTTTAGCTGTTATGCGTGCCAGTAGCTGTGCTTCTATCCATTTTGATAAATAGTCTATTAAGACCAAAAGAAATTTTACCTGTGTTGGCGCTTTCGGGAAGGGTCCTAGGATATCTAGTCCCCATATGTAGAATGGCCAGCTTACCTCGATAGTATGTAATTTCTCGGCTGGTGTTATTGTGATAGTGGCGTGCCTCTGACAATTTTCGCATGTCTTTACCTTGGTGATGCAGTCTCTTTTCATGGTCGGCCAACAGTATCCTGCTCGGAGGATTTTGGTAGCTAGAGCACGGCCTCCGATATGGTTTCTGCATACACCTTCATGTGTTTCTGCCATGACTACATCGACCTCTTCCTTGCTGAGGCATCTGAGCAGTGGTTTTGAGAAACCTCGCCTGAATAAACTGTTTGCGATGCTTATGTAA
>NC_029788.2:109882229-109898697 GCF_000816755.2 Arachis ipaensis
ATACTCAAGAAAAGGTGTTCTCCAATCTCTTACCTGTGTGATGCTCAATATGCAAGTTAGTTCAAAGCTTGGTTTTTCAAGTATTAATTGTGATAATATTGGTGTGTGCGTTGCTGGCTTAGTGGTAGCCAGTTTAGACAGTACATCGGCTCTAGTTTTTTGCTCCCTATGCACATGAATAATTTTGAATTTATCGAATTTTGAAATGAGATCTTTTTCTATGAGCCAATATTGCTCCAGCAAAGGATCTCTTACCTGGAAGTTTCCTTTAACTTATTATACGACCGGTAAGGAGTCGCAGTAAGACCGTGAGTCAAGATATTTGGAGACTTTGGATGAGCTTTAATCCTGCCAGCAGAGCCTCGTATTCTGCTTGGTTGTTGCTTGCTATAAAGGAGAATTATAGTGACTGTTCCGCTATCACTCTGTCTCTATCCTTTAGTAATACTCCTACTCCGCTTCCTTCGCAGTTTGATGCTCCATCTACATGTAGCTTTCAATTTGGCTTCTCAGTTGTATTTCGGTAGTAAGCTCAGAAACGAAATTAGCCAGTATTTGTGATTTCAAGGTCGGCCTTGACTAATATTGAATATCAAACTCGAAGAGTTTGATGGACCATTTGATCAATCGTCCAGCTAACTCGGGTCTGGTCAAAATTTGTCTCAAAGGTTGATCCGTTCTAACTATTATTGTGTGGCTTTGGAAATAGTGCCTTAATCTCCTTGCTGTGGTGACCAAAGCCAATGCCAGTTGTTCTATCTTCGGATACTTTGTTTCCGCCGATTGTAAGACTTTGCTGACGAAGTATACATGTTTCTGGACTTTTCCTATTTCAACAACAAACAGCAAACTTATAGCATGGTTAAAAATTGATAAATATAAATGTAATGGTTTACCAGTATCTGGCTTCTCGAGTATTGGAGGCGATGATAGGATGTCTTTCAGCTCAACAAAGGATTTTTCGCAGTCTTCATTCCATGTGAACTGTTTGTTATTAGATATGGTCTAAAAAAATGATATGATCGGTTTGCTATCACGGATAGTGGTGCGCGAAATTAGAACTCGCACAACTTCACCGGCAAGTGCACCGGGTTGTCCAAGTAATACCTCAGCTGAGTGAGGATCGATCCCACGAGGATTGTTGGATTGAGCAAGCAATAGTTATCTTGCTGGACTTAGTCAGGCAAAAAGTAAAGAGAATTATTGTTGTTGTAAGCGCATAAAATAAGAAAGTAAAGAAAAGCAATTAAAGATTGTTAAAGAGATAATATATGGAAGTAATTAAGGGTTCGGAGATGCTTATCTTTCCGGAGTAATACCTCTTACTGACTATTTTAACAATGAATGATTCATTCCATGACAAATTGTAAATGATTAAACCCCAATTCCTTGGAAATTTAATCTCCTCTGATTCTCATCAAAAGCCAGGGTCAGTGGTCATTCGATTCGAACGAGGCTGAAGCTCATTATTCTAGTTTAGCGCCACAAAAATCTTAATTATCCAAAACTGACAGGATTTCATGTCACATATCCCAATCAGCCGCAGGTAACCCTCAGTTTAGGAGGAGTATTTTCAAGCTGTAGCTCAAGCGACCTTGGTTAGAGTATCACAAAGAGCTCATGTAGAATCAGGGGTCATACTTCCATTCCACCCCAGATTCATAGGATTAAGAACGAAAACAACACCTTAGAATTGAATCAAATATTAATTAAAAGAGAAGAGTAATAATATTAATTCAAAGGAATAAGCAGAGCTCCTAACCTTAACCAGGAGGTTTAGTTACTCATAACTTTTACAGAGAAAATAGAGTAAAGAGGATTTGTCTGTCTCCCCTCCCGGGAGATGTGATCCTTAGAAGGAAGGAAGTCCCTTATTTATAGTAAAAATATCTAAGACTAAACCTAAAAGATGTTAATTTAAATTTAAAATTTACAAGGATAAGATAAGATAAGCTAAGGAGTGCTAAAATCTACTTTGGAGCCCACTTGGTGAGTGTTTGGGCTGATGCCTGGCGTTCAACTTGGATTCTGGGCATTCAACGCTGGTCCCTGCTCCCTGGTTGGCGTTCAACGCCAGTTTTGGGCGTTCAACTTGGGAGGTTGGTCCTTCTTGGGTGTTAAACGCCCATGCTTGGCGTTTAACGCCAGTTTTGGCAGTCATTATGGAAGAGAAGTATAGACTATTATATATTGCTGGAAAGCTCTGAAATTAGCTTTCCAACGCCTTTGAGATCGCGTTAATTGGACCTCTTCAACTCAAGATATGCTTGTTGGAATGCACGGAGGTCATGATTGACAGCATCTGCTATCCTTTCTTCGTCTCTGAACAAGATTCTGCCAAATTCGCCCAAAATTTACCTAAAATCATAGAAATAACACAAAAAACTCAAAGTAGCATCTAAAAGATGAATTTTGTACTAAAACATACTAAAAATGAATAAAATATAACCAAAAACACTAAGAAAATGCTATGAAAAAGGGTATAAGATGCTCTATCATCAGGTAGAAAGCATGACAGTGCTGCCACTCTTCCTGCCAGTTGTTGAACTTCTTTTATTGTTTTCGAATTTGTCATGTTCAGTATAGCGTCACACTTTTTTGAATTTGCTTCAATCCCTCGTGAGGTCAGCATAAATCCGAGGAACTTCCCTCTTTGTACTCCGAAGGCATATTTCTCCGGGTTCAGCCTCATGTTGTAAGCTCGGATTTGTTCAAAAATTTTTAATAGGTTGTCGCAGTGCGAGCTTTGTGCTGAAGTTTTTGCTACCATATCGTCTACATAAATTTTCATGTTCCGTCCTATTTGCTGTTTGAACACCTTGTCCATTAGTCTTTGATATGTGGCACTGATGAGCGGATAATTTATACGCTTTTTGGCATTATTTTTACATAGTTTTTAGTATGATTTAGTTAGTTTTTAATATATTTTTATTAGTTTTTAAATAAAAATCACATTTCTGGACTTTACTATGAGTTTGTGTGTTTTTCTGTGATTTCAGGTATTTTCTGGCTGAAATTGAGGGACTTGAGCAAAAATCAGATTCAGAGGTTGAAGAAGGACTCCAGATGCTGTTGGATTCTGACCTCCCTGCACTCAAAGTGGATTTTCTGGAGCTACAAGAGTCCAAATGGCGCGCTCTCAAATGCGTTAAAAAGTAGACATCCAGGGATTTCCAGTAATATATAATAGTCCATACTTTGCCCGAGTTTAGATGACGCAAACTGGCGTTCAACGCCAGTTCTCTGCCCTATTTTGGAGTTAAACGCCAGAAACAGGTTGCAAAGCAGAGTTAAATGCCAGAAACAAGTTACAAACTGGCGTTCAACTCCAAGGAAGACCTCTACACGTGAAAGTCAATGCTCAGCCCAAGCACACACCAAGTGGGCCTTAGAAGTTGATTTCTACATCATTTACTTATTTCTATAAACCCTAGTAACTAGTTTAGTATAAATAGGACTTTTTACTATTGTATTTACATCTTTGGATTATCCTTTGATCACATTTTGGAGGCTGGCCTCTCGGCCATGGCTGGACCTTCATCACTTATGTATTTTCAACGGTAGAGTTTCTACACACCATAGATTAAGGTGTGGAGCTCTGCTGTTCCTCATGAATTAATGCAAAGTACTATTATTTTTCTATTCAACTCAAGCCTATTTCTTATCTAAGATATACACTTGTTCTTCAACCTGAGGAAGGTGATTATCCGTGACACTCATCATCATTCTCACCTATGAACGCGTGCCTGATAACCACGTCCGTTCTACTTGTAATAGCTTAAGTGCGTATCTCTTAGCCTCCTGGTTCATGACGCCTGGTTGCCTCGCCTGACAACCGAGCTTTCCATTCCATGAGATCAGAGTCTTCGTGGTATAGGCTAGAATTATTGGCAGCCATTCTTGAGATCCGGAAAGTCTAAACCTTGTCTGTGGTATTCCGAGTAGGATCCAGGAAGGGATGGTTGTGACGAGCTTCAAACTCGCGAGTGCTGGGCGTAGTGACAGATGCAAAAGGATTACGGAATCCTATTCCAGTATGATCGAGAACCGATAGATGAATAGCCGAGCGGTGACAGCGCATTTTGGACCATTTTCACTGAGAGGACGGGATGTAGCCATTGACGACGGTGATGCCCTACATAAGCTTGCCATGGAAAGGAGTAGGAATGATTGGATGAAGACAGCAGAAAAGCAGAGGTTCGGAAGGAACAAAAGCATCTCTATACAGTTATCTGAAACTCTCACTAATGAATTACATAAGTATCTCTATCCCCTTTTATATTTTAATTATGTTTTAATTATCAATTCTCTATAACCATTTGAATCCGCCTGACTGAGATTTACAAGGTGACCATAACTTGCTTCAAGCCGACAATCTCCGTGGGATCGACCCTTACTCACGTAAGGTTTATTACTTGGACGACCCAGTGTACTTGCTGGTTAGTTGTGCGAAGTTGTGACAAAGTGTGTGAATTACGTTCCGAGCACCAAGTTTTTGGCGCCGTTGTTAAGGATGACAATTTCGTGCACCAAGTTTTTGGCGCCGTTGTCGGGGATTGTTCGAGTTTGGACAACTGACGGTTCATCTTGTTGCTCAGATTAGGTAATTTTATTTTATTTTTAAGATTTTTTATTTCTTATTTTTGAAAATAATAAAAAAAATCTTCTTTTTCGTTCTTCCCAAAATAATTTTCGAAAAAAATACAAAAAAAAATTAATAAAATCATAAAAACCAAAAATATTTTGTATTTCTTGTTAGAGTCTTATGTCAAGTTTTAAGTTTGGTGTCAATTGCATGTTGTTAATTTTTTTCTTAATTTTTGAAAATTCATGCATAATGTTCTTCATGATCTTCAAGTTGTTCTTGATAAATTTCCTTGTTTGATCTTTGCATTTTCTTGTTTTGTGTCTTTTCTTGTTTTTCATATGCATTTTCAATTTGTTAGTGTCTAAACATTGAAAATTTCTAAGTTTGGTGTCTTGCATGTTTTTCTTTTCTTAAAAATTTTCAAAAATAAGTCTTGATGTTCATCTTGATCTTCAAAGTGTTCTTGGTGTTCATCTTGACATTCAAAGTGTTATTGCATGCATTAGTTGTTTTGATTCATAATTTTTATGTTTTGTTTCAATTTAGTATTTTTCTCTCTCATCATTAAAAATTCAAAAATAAAAATATATCTTTTCTTGTTTTACTCATAAATTTCAATTCCAAAATTCTATCTTTTCAAATCTTTTTCAAAAATAAAATCTTTTTCATTTATTTTTATATATTTTCGAAATTTTTTTTTTAAAAAAAATTGATTTTCAAAATCTTTTTCCTATTCTTACTTCTTATTTTCGAAAATCTCACTAACATTTAATTTTTAGATTCAAAAATTTCAAGTTGTTACTTGCCTATTAAGAAAGGTTCGATCTTTAAATTTTAAAATCATATCTTTTTGTTTCTTGTTAGTCAAGTAATCAACTTTAATTTCAAAAATCAAATCTTTTTAAATTTCGTTTTTAAACCTTTTTCAAAATGATTTTCAATCATATCTTTTTCAAAATCTTTTCTAACTTCTTATCTTTTCAAAATTGATTTTCAAATTTTTTTTCAATTAACTACCTGACTTTTTGTTTGATTTTAAAAGTTTACTATTTCAATCATATCTTTTTTAAAACCACCTAACTACTTTTCTCTCTCCTAATTTTCGAAAATCACCTCCCTCTTTTTCAAAAATCTTTTTAATTAATTAATTATTTCTTCTAACTTTTTCGAATACTAATTAATAAATAAAATAAAAACAAAAGTTTTTTTCTTTTTTTCTTCTTCTAATTTTCAAAATTCTCTCCCCCTCATCTCTTTTTAATTATTTTATCTATCTACTAACACTTCTCTTCTTCTTAAAAATTCGAACCCTCTCTCTCTTTCTGTGTTCGAATTCTTTTTCTTCTCTTCTACTCACATAAAGGAACCTCTCTACTGTGGCAAAGAGGATCCCTATTATTTTCTGTTCCCTTCTTTTTCATATGAGCAGGAGCAAGGACAATAACATTCTTGTTGAAGCTGATCCTGAACCTGAAAGGACTCTGAAGAGGAGGCTAAGGGAAGCTAAAGCACAAATCTCTGGAGAAAATCTGACAGAAATTTTCGAAAAAGAAGGAGACATGGCCGAAAATAATAACAATGCAAGGAAGATGCTTGGTGACTTTACTGCACCAAATTCCAATTTACATGGAAGAAGCATCTCAATCCCTGACATTGGAGCAAATAATTTTGAGCTAAAGCCTCAATTAGTTTCTCTGATGCAACAGAATTGCAAGTTTCATGGACTTCCATCCGAAGATCCTTTTCATTTCTTAACTGAATTCTTGCAGATCTATGATACTGTTAAGACCAATGGGGTTGATCCCGAAGTCTACAGGCTTATGCTTTTCCTGTTTGCTGTAAGAGACAGAGCTAGAATATGGTTGGACTCTCAACCTAAAGACAGCCTGAACTCTTGGGATAAGCTGGTCACGGCTTTCTTAGCCAAGTTCTTTCCTCCGCAAAAGCTTAGCAAGCTTAGAGTGGATGTTCAAACCTTCAAACAGAAAGAAGGTAAATCCCTCTATGAAGCTTGGGAGAGATACAAGGAACTGACCAAAAAGTGTCCTTCTGACATGCTTTCAGAATGGACCATCCTGGATATATTCTATGATGGTCTGTCTGAATTATCTAAGATGTCATTGGACCATTCTGCAGGTGGATCCATTCACCTAAAGAAAACGCCTGCAGAAGCTCAGGAACTCATTGACATGGTTGCAAATAACCAGTTCATGTACACTTCTAAAAGGAATCCTGTGAGTAATGGGACGCCTCAGAGGAAGGGAGTTCTTGAAATTGATGCTCTGAATGCCATATTGGCTCAGAATAAAATATTGACTCAGTAAGTCAATATAATTTCTCAGAGTCTGAATGGATTGCAAGCTGCATCCAACAGTATTCAAGAGGCATCTTCTGAAGAAGAAGCTTATGATCCTGAGAACCCTGCAATAGCAGAGGTGAATTACATGGGGAAACCCTATGAAAATACCTATAATCCTTCATGGAGAAATCATCCAAATTTCTCATGGAAGGATCAACAAAAGCCTCAACCAGGCTTTAATAATGGTGGAAGAAACAAGTTTAGCAATAGCAAACCTTTTCCATTATCCACTCAGCAACAGACAGAGAATTCTGAGCAGAATCCATCTAGCTTAGCAAACATAGTCTCTGATCTATCTAAGGCCACTCTAAGTTTCATGAATGAAACAAGGTCCTCCATTAGAAATTTGGAGACACAAATGGGCCAGCTGAGTAAAAGGGTCACTGAAACTCCTCCCAGTACTCTCCCAAGCAATACAGAAGAGAATCCAAAAAGAGAGTGCAAGGCCATTACCTTACTTAGTGTGGCCGAACCCAAAGAGGAGGAGGAGGACGTGAATCCTAGTGAGGAAGACCTCCTGGGACGTCCAGTGACCAATAAAAAGTTCCCCTTTGAGGAACCAAAGGAATCTGAGGCTCATACAGAGACCATAGAGATTATATTCAACTTACTTCTACCCTTCATGAGCTCTGATGAGTATTCTTCCTCTGAAGAGGATGAGGACATTACTGAAGAGCAAGTTGCTAAGTACCTTGGTGCAATCATGAAGCTGAATGCCAAATTATTTGGAAGTGAGACTTGAAAAGATGAACCTCCCTTGCTCACCAATGAACTGAATGTATTGGATAGGCAGAAATTACCTCAAAAGAAACAGGATCCTGGTAAATTCTTAATACCCTGTACCATAGGCACCATAACCTTTGAGAAGGCTCTGTGTGACCTGGGGTCAGGCATTAACCTTATGCTACTCTCTGTAATGGAGAAACTTGGGATCTTTGAGGTGTAAGCTACCAGAATCTCATTAGAGATGGCAGATAACTCAAGAAAACAGGCTTATGGACTAGTAGAGGACGTGTTAGTAAAGGTTGAAGGCCTTTACATCCCTATTGATTTCATAATCCTAGACACTGGGAAGGATGAGGATGAATCCATCATCCTTGGAAGATCCTTCCTAGCCACAACAAGAGCTGTGATTGATGTGAACAGAGGAGAATTGGTCCTTCAACTGAATGAGGACAACCTTGTGTTTAAAACTCAAGGATCTCCTTCTGTAACCATGGAGAGGAAGCATGAAAAGCTTCTTTCACTGCAGAGTCAACCAAAACCCCCACAGTCAAACTCTAAGTTTGGTGTTGGGAGGCCATAACCAAACTCTAAGTTTGGTGTTGGGAGGTCCCAACCTTGCTCTGATTATCTGTGAGGCTCCATGAGAGCTCACTGTCAAGCTATTGACATTAAATAAGCGCTTGTTGGGAGGCAACCCAATGTTATTTAATTATATCTATTTATTTTCTATTGTTATTCTATGTTTTTTTTAGGTTGATGATCATGTGGAGTCACAAAAACTACTGAAAAATCAAAAATAGAATGAAAAACAGCATTAAAAATAGCACACCCTGGAGGAGGAGCATTCTGGCATTTAAATACCAGAAACAAGCATCTGTCTGGCGTTTAACGCCAGAAACAAGCATCAAGCTGGCGTTAAACACCAGAAACAAGCACCAGACTGGCGTTTAACGCCAGAACAGAGCATGGAAGTGCCGTTTAACGCCAGAAACAAGCAGCAGTCTGGCGTTAAACGCCAGGATTGCACACTAAGGGCGTTCTGTACACCTCAACGGAGCAGGGATGTTAAGTCCTTGACCCCACTAGATCTGTGGACCCCACAGGATCCCCACTTTTTCTTCTCTCCTCTTCACACCTTTTCATAACTCTCTTCCCCAAATACCCTTCACCAATCACCTCAATCACTCTTCCCCATCACCTCTTCACCACTCACATTCATCATCTCTTCCCCAAAAACCCCACCTACCTCCAAAATTTAAACTCTTCTCCCTCCCAAACCCAACCCTAAACCTTCCCCCACTCCTATATAAACCCCTCATTCCTTCTTCATTTTCACACAACACAACCCTTTCTTCTTCCCATTGGCCAAATACACACCTCTCTCCCTCTCCTCCATTTTTCTTCTTCTACTCCCTCTTCTCTTCTTTTGCTCGAGGACGAGCAAACCTTCTAAGTTTGGTGTGGTAAAAGTATTGCTTTTTGTTTTTCCATAACCATTTATGACACCTAAGGCCAGAGAAACCTCTAGAAAGAGGAAAGGGAAGACAATTGCTTCCACCTCTGAGTCATGGGAGATGGAGAGATTCATCTCAAAGGTTCATCAAGACCACTTCTATGAAGTTGTGGCCAAGAAGAAAGTGATCCCTGAGGTTTCTTTCAAGCTCAAAAAGAATGAGTATCCGGAGATCCGACTTGAGATCCAAAGAAGAGGTTGGGAAGTTCTCACCAACCCTATTCAACAAGTCGGGATCTTAATGGTTCAAGAGTTCTATACAAATGCATGGATCACTAGGAACCATGATCAAAGTGTGAACCCGAATCCAAAGCATTGGCTTACCATGGTTTAGGGGAAATACTTAGATTTCAGTCCGAAAAATATAAGGCTGGCGTTCAACTTGCCAATGATGGAAGAAAACGCACGCCCCTACACTAGAAGGGTCAACTTTGATCAAAGGTTGGACTAAGTCCTCATGGACATATGTGTGGAAGGAGCTCAATGGAAAGTTGACTCAAGAGGCAAGCCGGTTCGATTGAGAATACTGGACCTTAAGCCTGTAGCTAGAGGATGGTTGGAGTTCATTCAACGCTCAATTATTCCTACTAGCAACCGGTCTGAAGTTACTGTAGACCGGGCCATCATGATCCATAGTATCATGATTGGGGAGGAAGTGGAAGTTCATGAGATTATACCTCAAGAACTCTACAAGGTGGCTGACAAGTCCTCCACTTTGGCAAGGTTAGCCTTTCCTCACCTCATTTACCACCTCTGCAATTCGGCTGGGATTGACATAGAGGGAGACATCCTCATTGAAGAGGACAAGCCCATCACTAAGAAAAGGATAGAGCAAACAAGAGATCATGGACCTCAACAAGAGCATGAGTAAATTCCTCACCATGAAATCCCTGAGATGCCTCTATTGGGAGCAAATTAACACCTCCCTAGGAGAATTAAGTTCCAACATGGGACAACTAAGGATGGAGCACTAAGGGCACTCCATCATCCTCCATGAGATTAGAGAAGATCAAAGAGCTATGAGGGAGGAGCAACAAAGACAAGGAAGAGACATAGAGGAGCTCAAGAGCACCATTGGTTCTTCAAGAAGAGGAAGACGCCACCCTCACTAAGGTGGATCCGTTCCTTAATCTCCTTGTTCTTATTTTCCTATTTTTTCGTTTACTATGCTTTGTGTTTATGTTTGTGTCTTATTACATGATCATTAGTATTTAAGTGTCTATGTCTTAAAGCTATAAATGTCCTATGAATCCATCACCTTTCATAAATGAAAAATGTTTTAATTACAAAAGAACAAGAAGTACATGAATTTCGAATTCATCCTTGAAATTAGTTTAATTATTTTGATGTGGTGACAATACTTTTTGTTTTCTGAATGAATGCTTGAACAGTGCATATGTCTTTTGATATTGTGGTTTATGAATGTTAAATATGTTGGCTCTTGAAAGAATGATGAAAAAGAAGAAGTGTTATTGATAATCTGAAAAATCATAAAAATTGATTCTTGAAGCAAGAAAAAGCAGTGAATACAAAAGCTTGCAGAAAAAAAATAAAAGAAAAAATAGTGAAAAAAAAAGAAAGAAAAAGAAAAAGCAAGCAGAAAAAGCCAAAAGCTCTTAAAACCAAAAGGCAAGAGCAAAAAGCCAATAGCCCTTAAAACCAAAAGTCAAGGGTAATAAAAAGGATCCAAGGCTTTGAGCATCAGTGGATAGGAGGGCCTAAAGGAATAAAATCCTGGCCTAAGCGGCTAAACCAAGCTGTCCCTAACCATGTGCTTGTGGCGTGAAGGTGTCAAGTGAAAACTTGAGACTGAGCGGTTAAAGTCGAGGTCCAAAGCAAAAACAGAGTGTGCTTAAGAACCCTGGACACCTCTAATTAGGGAGTTTAGCAAAGCTGAGTCACAATCTGAAAAGGTTCACCCAGTTATGTGTCTGTGGCATTTATGTATCTGGTGGTGATACTGGAAAACAAAGTGCTTAGGGCCACGGCCAAGACTCATAAAGTAGCTGTGTTCAAGAATCAACATACTGAACTAGGAGAATTAATAACACTATCTGAATTCTGAGTTCCTATAGATGCCAATCATTCTGAACTTCAATGGATAAAGTGAGATGCCAAAACTATTCAAGAGGCAAAAAGCTACTAGTCCCGCTCATCTGATTGGAGCTAAGTTTCATTGATATTTTGGAATTTATAGTATATTCTCTTCTTTTTATCCTATTTGATTTTTAGTTGCTTGGGGACAAGCAACAATTTAAGTTTGGTGTTGTGATGAGCGGATAATTTATACGCTTTTTGGCATTATTTTTACATAGTTTTTAGTATAATTTAGTTAGTTTTTAATATATTTTTATTAGTTTTTAAATAAAAATCATATTTCTGGACTTTACTATGAGTTTGTGTATTTTTCTATGATTTCAGGTATTTTCTGGCTGAAATTGAGGGACTTGAGCAAAAATCAAATTCAGAGGTTGAAGAAGGACTGCAGATGCTGTTGGATTCTGACCTCCCTGCACTCAAAGTGGATTTTCTGGAGCTACAGAAGTCCAAATGGCGCGCTCTCAAATGCGTTGGAAATTAGACATCCAGGGCTTTCCAGCAATATATAATAGTTCATACTTTTCCCGAGTTTAGATGACGTAAACTGGCGTTCAACGCCAGTTTCCTGCCCTATTCTGGAGTTAAACGCCAGAAACAGGTTGCAAAGCAGAGTTAAACGCCAGAAACAAGTTACAAACTGGCATTCAACTCCAAGGAAGACCTCTACACGTGAAAGCTTCAATGCTCAGCCCAAGAACACACCAAGTGGGCCCCGGAAGTGGATTTCTGCATCATTTACTTATTTTTGTAAACCCTAGTAACTAGTTTAGTATAAATAGGACTTTTTACTATTGTATTTACATCTTTGGATTATCCTTTGATCACGTTTTGGAGGCTGGCCTCTCGGCTATGCCTGGACCTTCATCACTTATGTATTTTCAACGGTAGAGTTTCTACACACCATAGATTAAGGTGTGGAGCTCTGCTGTTCCTCATGAATTAATGCAAAGTACTATTGTTTTTCTATTCAACTCAAGCCTATTTCTTATCTAAGATATACACTTGTTCTTCAACCTGAGGAAGGTGATGATCCGTGACACTCATCATCATTCTCACCTATGAACGCGTGCCTGACAACCACGTCCGTTCTACTTGCAATAGCTTAAGTGCGTATCTCTTAGCCTCCTGGTTCATGACGCATGGTTGCCTCGCCTGACAACCGAGCCTTCTATTCCATGAGATTAGAGTCTTCGTGGTATAGGCTAGAATTATTGGCAGCCATTCTTGAGATCCGGAAAGTCTAAACCTTGTCTGTGGTATTCCGAGTAGGATACGGGAAAGGATGGCTGTGACGAGCTTCAAATTCGCGAGTGCTGGGCATAGTGACAGACGCAAAAGGATTACGGAATCCTATTCCAGTATGATTGAGAACCGACAGATGAATAGCCGTGCGGTGACAGCACATTTTGGACCATTTTCACTGAGAGGACGGGATGTAGCCATTGACGACGGTGATGCCCTCCATAAGCTTGCCATGGAAAGGAGTAGGAATGATTGGATGAAGACAGCAGGAAAGCTGAGATTCGGGAGGAACAAAAGCATCTCTATACACTTATCTGAAACTCTCACTAATGAATTACATAAGTATCTCTATCCCCTTTTATATTTTAATTATGTTTTAATTATCAATTCTCTATAACCATTTGAATCCGCCTGACTGAGATTTACATGGTGACCATAGCTTGCTTCAAGCCGACAATCTCCGTGGGATCGACCCTTACTCACGTAAGGTTTATTACTTGGACGATTCAGTGCACTTGCTGGTTAGTTGTGCGAAGTTGTAACAAAGTGTGTGAATTACGTTCCGAGTACCAAGTTTTTGGCGCCGTTGTTAAGGATCACAATTTCGTGCACCAGGCACCTGCATTTTTTAGACTAAATGACATTACCTTATAACAAAAGTTACCATGTTCTATTATAAAAGCTATTTTTCTTTGATCTTCTGGGTGTACGAGGATCTGGTTATAAGCAGAGTATGCATCCATGAAGCTTAAGCTGTTAAATCCAGAAGCATTATCTACTAATTTGTCAATGCAAGGTAATGGATAAACATCTTTAGTGTAGGCTTTATTAAGATTTGTAAGACGCACATGTGCCATTTACCTGAGCTTTTCCTTACCATTACCACATTGGATAACCATGTGGTGAATTGAATTTCTTTGATGAATCCTGGATTGAGTAGCTTCTTGGTCTCCTTGAGAGATGCTTGCTTTTTTTTTGTTCCAAGGTTTCGCTTCTTCTGAGCTATAGATTGGACTGTTTTATTGATAGCCAACTTGTGGCAGATGACGTCCAGATCTATCCCGGGCATATCGGTGGGTGTCCAGGCAAACAGATCGGCATTGTCCCAGAGCACTGATATTAGCTTTGATCATTCTTCACCTTTAAGAGCTTCCCCTACATATGTGAACTGATTCTTTTTGTCGATTAGAGTAATCTTTTGGAGGTTGTCCATAGGCTGAGGTCTTTCATTAAAATCTTTCCTGGAGCTGAGTTCGGATAATGATAGTATTTCCTTTTTATTGTGGATTGCTTGTACTTGTGACGGTGGCTTTAGCTTTGTCATACTGTGTTTGAGGCTCACATTATAGCATTGCCGAGCTTCTTGGTGGTCGGCATGTACCGTTGCTACTTAATTTCCCTGTACCTGAAACTTAACACACAAATGTAAAGTAGATACCACTGCTCTGAAGGCATTCAGAGCAGGTCTTCCGAGAATAATATTATAAGGACTGGGGCAGTCAACTATGAGGTACTAAATATCAATAGTTTTGATAATGGGCTCTCGCCCATTGTTGTTTTTAACCATATATGGCCCTGTATTGGGACTCTTTCTCCGAAAAACCTAACCAGTTTTCTAGATGAAGGTTACATAGATTTTTTAGATAGTTTCATTTTTTGAAAAGTTGAATAAAATAATATGCAGTGCTACTACCTGGGTCTAATAATACGTTTCTTACCAACAATTCTCCTGCTTGGATAGAAATTACCACTGGATCATTGAGGTTTGGGCTTGATGAAGCGAGATCAGACTGAGTGAAGATTATCGCCATATGTGTTGTGTCCCTTTTATTCGGAGGTATTGTTCCCTCGATTGCCAACATCGACTGCTAACTTCGTTTGTGGGCTGTATTTGTTTGACCTCCTCCTGTGAATCCTCTGGATATATAGTTTATGACTCCCATTGGCGGATTGGAGTTAGTCCACTTGCCTTTTTCTTTTTCTTTTGGGGTCTGTTGGCGTTCTTCTCGATCTAGGTTGCTCTCCCTGTTCTTCCTTCCGTCCACATACTTGTCCAGAAGACCTTGTCACACTAGCCTATCAAGTAGGACTTTGGCTATTACACATTGATCTGTAGTGTGACCAAACTTCTGGTGAAAAGCACAATGCTTAGATTTGTCAACAAACCTCTGGTCTTGGTAGTTTCCTGCTCGGTTAGGTGGCTTTATTATTTTTGCGTGGAGGATTTCTTTTATTATGTTTCCTCTCTTGGTGTTGAACCTTGTGTAAGTGTCGAACTTTGGGGTGAGCTTGAATGGCTTCTTTAGTTCTTTGTTGTTTGGTGCTCTAAAGATTTTTTCTTCCTCCCTTCTGGGTTGTTGTTTGTCCATCCTCCGGGCTTCACGGAGTTCCTCGATTTTTATTTGGCCGGTGGCTTTTTCTCGAAATTCAGCTAATGTCTTTAGTTTTGTTACTGTAATTGTCTCTTAGAACTTGCCAGGTCAGAGGCTGCTTTTGAGGGCATGCAAGTGGACCTCTAGGCTTAAATCAGGAATTTCCATGGTCACCTTGGCAAACTGCGTCATATAGTTCTTTAAACTCTCATACTATCCCTGCTTGATGGTGCTTAGGTAGTCTGACCCATGCACATATATTTTTGATGCAGCAAAATAATCAATGAAATATCTCGCTAGTTCCTCGAAAGAAGAGATTGAACCTGTAGGCAACTTAGAAAACCAAAGTAATGCAGCACCATCTAGAAAAGTAAGAAAATCTCAACAAAGTATAGGCTCAAAGGCACCATTAAAGAACATCATAGATTGAAATTTCTTAATGTGGACACGGGGATCACCGAATCCATCGTATGACTTGAGAGCGATTGGTAGCACAAAGTTCTTCGTCATTTGAAATTTGACAATGTCCTCAGAGAAGGGTTGTCTATTGTCAGCTTTTCTTTTGGCAGGGTGATCTCTTGGGATTCTGCCTCTCATGATTGCGTATTGCCCAGGTTGGAGCTCTTGGGGTCTCCTTCGCCATGTTTTCTGTTTTGGCCTTTGGATGATAGTTTAGCTATCCTTCAGACTTCCGCCTAAAGTTTGGAAATTTGAGCTAGGAGCTCGGCTTGTGTGGGTTGTTGGACCCCGTTATCAGCCATACCTGAGGATTAGTAATCTTGCAAAAAGAGAGTGGAAAGCTAAAAGTGAGTTAAATTCAGTGGGGTTTCTATATCGAGCCCATGGTGGGCGCCAAATGTTCCGTTCTGTATGAAACTGCCGAGTTATAGTGATTCCTTCCGAGCAATGCATTGCTTGAACTAAGGAGCTATACGTTGGCTTGGCTTGAACATCGCGGCAAAAATACCTGCAAAAGATACTCCGACGCTCAAGTAAAAAAAAAGGTGCTTAAATGAGATATTATTAAGTTATAAATAAGCTTTGTGGAACCTATCTTTGCTGAGGTTATGTCTTCGTTTATATAGACGATTTATATACTGATTCTTTGAGTTTGTTTGAGATTCTAGATAGGGGTACTGGTGCCGTTTCATTTGGTAATGGCTTGTTGATAATCTTTGACTGATAGTGTCTCAGAACCGATTTTACTGTTATTGTGGTCGAGTTATTCGGTTTGTTATTATTTGATTTGTTAGCCGAGGTATAGGGGACGTATCAAGATTTAAGGTGTTTAAGGTGTAGATAAGAAGAAAGGAGATTTAAGGGGATTTTTTTTGTTTAAATTAAATAAATATAAAATTTAAGGAGATTTAAGGGGAAACTGGTATAGTCTTTTTTACCTCAGAGTATAGGCTCTATATACGTGTTTGACTTATACCAAAGTCATGAACTCTATACGTTTTTTTTTTTTTTAGGGGAATTTAGAGAAAAAAAAAAATAGTTTTCTGAGCTTGGGCGTTGGAGAATTAACTCATACCTCTCTGATATGGTAAACTCGATAATGAGTAACC
>NC_029788.2:109899218-109904076 GCF_000816755.2 Arachis ipaensis
GTATTCGAGATGTGGCCAATTATATATTTATGTATATGTATTTTCGTAAATTTTATATTTATTTAATTAAAATAAAAAAATCCAGATTTAAGAGTATCTCTAATGCTTAATTTTAATTCAATTTATTTTAGATATCACAAAATATTACATAATTATCTAAATATTTGTGACATCATATATCATAAAAATTAATTTGAGACTTAATGTAAAATTTATTACTCTAGTGCTTCATCTCAACTTAATTTAAATTTTATATCACTTTTAATCATTTTATTTAATGGGTTATTCAATTAACAACATTTAATTAGTTTTTTTTTTTAAATGACATGGTCTCTTTTTTATTTGATATTGATGCCATTTTAGATATTATATTCCATTAAATTTTAATTTTAAATCAATTTAGTTACTATAATTATAACCCAAAACGTATTCTATTAAAGTTGTTTTAAATGAGATATGAGACATGTTAAATATGATCTTAAATGAAATTTATTTCAGAAAAAATTAAATATTTGGAGTTTTAATGTATTTATTATATATTTAATGAAAAATTAAACATTTTCAACTAAAATATATTGTTGAGTTTAAATAATTATAAATTGTATATTAAAAAAAAAATCTTACATCTATATTAAAGTTGATTTTCAAATATGTGAATCAAATTAAAGTTGATTTAAAAGATGGAAGTTTATTTTCAAATTATTAGTTTCACATATTTCGAAACTTCCATCTTTTACTCTTTTTTTAAACTAATATAGTATCAAATATGCATTCACATATTTGATATTTCCGAATTCCGAGTCTTAATATTTTATTATCATTATGTTGTAAGTTTGCTAAGTACGAGGTTTTCAAATTATACATGTGCAAGAAGACAGGTAACTTTCATGTAAGAATCTGAAATTTTTTTAAAATGGGAAAACAAAAGTATTCCTAATAATTTATTTCTTTTTTCAAAAATAAACTTTAAATATTAAATAAAAAAATACTAATTTTTTTTAAGATTCTAAAACGTTACAAATATTGAAATATATATCTATATTTCACTTTGTAATATTTTGTTAATTATTTTCAGTCAAATAATAAAAGCCAATAAAAACTAAATATCCCAGATTCCAATTAAAAAAGATATCGAATTGTATGTTAAGATATCAAAAGAATTAGTTCCATAACTGCCAAATATTTTAAAAAGATATAAGTAATTTAGATTGGTTAAGTGATTAGTGTATATTTAATCAAATCAGCAATAAATATTATTATTTTATCGGTAATAATTTATATTTATATTTATCAGAGTTTACATACATTAATTAATATCATTTACATATATATTTATCAAAATTTAATATCATTCATTCATTACTGGTACTCACACCTTAATACACTTTAAAAACTCTCACATGGGGCAACTAAGTTCCAGCCCCCCTCTCTCTCTCAGTGTGCTGTTTCTTTATTAATTCTCTCCACAAAGCTGGAGAAACACTTTATCCAAGGAGAAAAAAAATAAGAAGCAGCAATTTCTTGTGCATGCAGAATATTTTTTATTAAAAACAAAATTAATTTTTTTTATTTTTAATTTTTGAATTTTTGTAATGAGCATGAACGAACCCCACCACTTGCTGTATTGATTGGCAATTGTTTAAGGCAAATGGAAAAACAAACAAACAATGAAAGCCATAATTTCTTTTTGGGAGTGGGAGGGTGTGTGAGGCAGAGTTTTGAGTAATCATGCCTAACTTTTCCTTCTTCACTAGTTGTAATCAATTCTGGCCTAAACCAAACCAAACCCACCTTCCAAATCATCCAATAAACATTCCCAAAACATCAAAATCCAATCTTGAAAGGCTCCTCCTCCTACTCATGAATCTTCTCTTCTTTGTTGTTTTCCTCTTCTTCACTTATGGATTTTCTTCTGAGCCTGGGGTTGGTATTGGCTACCAACTAATGGTAGCAGTTCCTGTGATTTATGACAGTGATTTCAAAGGGAGAGGTTTTCTTGTGGAGACTAATCACACAACAACAAAACCAAACTTCAGAGTTGCATTGAGCATTGATCCATTTAATGGTAGATACACATGCTCATTGCAGGTTTTCCTTGGTGATGTTAAGGTTTGGGATTCCGGACACTACTCAAGGTTCTTTACCACTGAGAAATGCTTGCTGGACATAACTATGGATGGTGATTTGATGCTCAAAGGTCCAAAAGAACATGTTGGGTGGAAAACTGGTACTTCTGGACAAGGTGTGAAGGTAATCTCTATCATCATAGTACAACACCAATCAATTCTGTTATTCTTATTCATGGTTTTAGATTGTGGTCGCAGCTACAATCATCAGCATTGCAGCTGTTTCAATAAGTTTTCCTACAATTTAGAAAACTGCGACCGCGATTTAAAACCATGATTATTATCAATGTATTACATAGAATCTAGAATTCTTGCTTTGATTCACTTTGAAAGTGTAGTTATGAAAGTGGAACTATATCACAAATTTGAACATAAACCATTGATGTTACATTTACTATGTTACATTTGTCAATTTTACTATGCAGAGATAAAATATGATCAATTAAGCTGCAATGCATAGAGCCTAATGCTTGAACTGCTCCTTTGCTTCAATTTGAAAGAGTATGTGTGGAAGTAATACTATATCACAAATTCAGAACACAAACATGACGTTGTAACTTCACTATGTGCTTAACTATGGCTATATTTCATGATTCTAATGCATGATTTTAACTCAATTTTGAAGCAGAGGTTGGAGATACAGAAAACAGGTAATCTAGTGCTTGTGGATGCAATGAACAATATCAAATGGCAGAGTTTCAATTTTCCTACTGATGTTATGCTTGAAGGCCAGGTACTTGATGTCGCGACTCGCTTGACATCTTTCCAAAGCAACTCAAGCCTGTTCTACTCTTTCGAAATTGAGGAAAACAGGGTTGCCCTGTACTTAAATTCCGGTAATTTGAGGTATTCTTATTGGCATTTTCAGCCTTCCATGAACAGAAGTATTTCATATGTTAAGCTGATCTCAACAGGGTTGGCATTGTTCAATGTCAAATACAAGAAAATTGCAGAAATCCAATCGAATCGTATTCATCCGTTAAGTTTCTTAGCACTCAAGAATGATACAGGAAACTTCGGCCTATATTACTATTCGCCGGAGAAAGCAAATTTTCAGGCCTCTTTTCAAGCACTCAACAGCACATGTGATCTTCCTATAGCTTGCAGGCCTTATGGAATTTGCACATTCTCCAATTCCTGCTCATGTATTCAGATTCTCTCGAAGGACGACAGCGAAATCAGTTCGGACTGCAGCAGTGCTGTTTCCGGCAGTTTTTGTGACGGAAAACAAGCCGAAATCATAGAGCTAGACAATGTGAGTAGTGTGCTAAAGGGTGTTCCTAAAATGGTCAAAATAAGCAAAGAAGAATGTGGAAATTTGTGCTTAGAGGATTGTAAATGTGCTTCAGCCTTGTATTTTAGGAATGCAAGCACAAATGTGGAAGAATGCTATATTTACAGATTAGTCCTTGGACTTAAACAGGTAGATAAAGGCACAGGGTTTAGTTATATGGTTAAGGTTCCAAAGGGAAGTGGTAGAAATCATGAGAAGCATAATAATAATAATGTGAAAAGATGGGTTTTGATTTTGGTAGGAGTGGTTGATGGAGTTATTATTTTGGTTATTGTTGGAGGGTTTGGATACTGGTTGGTCAAAAGGAGAACTCATACCATTCATTCTCAGGCCACTGCTTCATGAATATGAGCTGTTCATCAAAGCCACAGGTTCAATTTATGGTTTTCCATTTGGTTTTGGTTTTGGTCCTTGCTGTGTCAGTTTGTACGACGTTTCACAAGGATCAAAACCAAAATCACGAATTTTTCGGGATTAAAAGTTTGTTCAACAAAGAAGATAGATAAATAATTTATTTAAACATGTAAAGAATTTTGGTTGATTTTGGATAGAATGACATTCATAGATCACCCCATGTAATTGAAAATTTTTGGTGAAGTCTGAACACAAGTTGCTGGATATCACCAACTAGCACATAGTTTTTTTTTAATAAAAAAAGAAATGCTAACCTTTTTCTTTTCAATTTCTTCAAAGTAAACCTGTTTGAGCACTTCTTGTTAGGTATGTGATTAATAAACCTGATAGTTGTAATTTTATTATTAATATGAATGGCATAATTTTGTTAGGTATGGACATGCCAAAAATTGGTAGTTGAACACTAAACTTAAGTCTTATACAAATGAACTAAGTTGGGTTGGTTTAGTAATTAATTCACTAGTCTGTTTAAAGAAGTGTCTGAAATTTGAATTCTGCCTTGTGCATGTAGTAACCCATTGCCTAACAGCAAATTCTTAAATTGAGCTCCGATCCGCGATCGATTAATCCTTAGTCTACCAGACTGAAGGATATTGTGGGAAAAAAATCTTATGCAAATGTAAGCAAAACATGCTAATTTAGTCAGTAACCACTAAAATGGGAATCCATACTGCATTTTGCTGCCAATTTATGTCTATCATTAATATGGTATCTGAAAACGGTAAAAGCTTGGTGATTTGGATAGAGGAATTTTATGTATTTTGAATTTAGTAAAGACAGCAAATGTCTTTACTCTTTAGTTCTAGTTTCAAAGAAATCATTTTATTTGTTTATTAATATACATAATAAAGGATTTTAGGAACACAAATTTCAAATATTGCTGCATGTAGTTTTTTTATATTTGACACCATTTTAATACTAGTATTTAATTTTTTTTAATAACCAATATATATTCTCTTTATTTTATTAATTAAAAAATAATTTAAATATATAATTAATAATAATTATATTTTTATGGTAATAT
>NC_029788.2:109904107-109919633 GCF_000816755.2 Arachis ipaensis
CCTTGTTATATATAAAATAGATATAGCAAATTTTTGTATACTTAAATATCTTATAATGGTGGACCAGGAGGCTTAACTATCATGCTAAAAATGATGATTTTACAGGATAACTATTAGTCATACATAAAATAAATAATTAATCATACAAAATAAGCATTATGTGGTTATTTTCCCTCTTGCTTACCCATGATGCCTTAGAGGTAAAATTTCCATGTCTAGCAACCCTTATTCTATGTTTCTGTCTTATGAGTTTTAGAATCAAGCTAATTAAATAATGGAGTAGAAAGCTACAAGTCAATGAGCATCCACAGTTCGTACAATTTCAATTATTTTTGACAGTTTAACTAAACTCTTTGAAATACAATACTCAATAAGAATAATTAATTCTACTTCTTATTCAAGATTTGTTAGGATGACCTATCTTTTAAATAAATTTTTACAACTTTATTTCTTATAAATGAGTGTGAGCCCACCAAAATAATTATCTTAAAGTAGGTTTGAATTGTGAGTCAAGAAAATTAAATATTTTATTTTTCACTAGTAAGGTACTCGATCAATTACTAATATGCTTCAAGCAAAGATATAATATAGGACACAAAAACATGCCCCCTCTTTTTTATGCATTTCATTTATGAGAGAGTTAATATTTTTATTTCTTCGTACTATTATTGCATGCAATCCGCTAAGATCATTACAATTCTTACTCTATGGTTGCATACATTTAACCAAAGAAGGGGTTCACATATGTGAAGAAAGAAGAAAATCTTTAGAATAAATGGAGGAAAGAAGTGTTAGTCTACTATTGTAATGTACATCTACTGTAATCAAATGTGTTTATTGCACACCCACCAATTAATTTTCCTTAAATAACCATGCTTCATTGAGATATTTAGGGATAATCATATTTACTGGCTAGGACTTTTTTAACCAATTTGAAGAATATGAATTCCGTTTGAGCGTAATTCTTATTTTCCTCTACATTAGTCATTTTTTATTATTTTCTCTTGTCTTCCTTTTTTTAAAGACACGAATATCTTTTATATTTATACTGGTAAGAAATAAGTAAATAAATAAACATATATTTCATTTGTTTAGATGTATTAAAACATGTATGACGGTAGCAAGATGGTGAAACTCGATCTAATCATTAAATTGGTGGAGTTAGACGAGATGGCAAAAAAAAAAATTGACAAAAATGTGGTATTCGCAGATATTTGTCTTTGTAAAATGGGGATGAAAATGGAGCAGGAACGAGGAATATTCTTTTAAATGGGGATGAGTCAGAAAATGGGTAGCAATCTTACAAATATTTACTGTCATTCTTAAATTAGAGGTTCAAAAATTTAAAACTTTAACTAATATTTAATTGAGATTGAATCGAATATAGTAAAATAATATATTTATAAACAAAATATATATTTAAAAAAAAGAATGTTTTGTATTTTATTGATTTAAATTAATTAACAACTAAAAAATCATACAAATTTTTTTTCCGGAGGCCAAGTTTCATGGGGATTAAAGATGTCATTATTCCTTGCTCTCCATATCCACCAAAGTCCCGAAAAGAACTTGAACGGATGCTCTCTGCTATGATACAAGAATTAGTTCTTCAAATCCAAAGGATGACAAGAAATATCCAACCTATGCCAGCCAAGCTGAGCTTTTGGACAATCCCGAATACAATGTATAACCGATTCCTGGCTAGAAAGACATCTTGGACACCTATCCGATGACGACATCCCTCTTCTAAAGCGAAAACTTGCAGTAGGAAGAGCCTCCTTAAGACACAACCAAGCCAAAAACTTATGCTTTTCCGGAACAAGCTGACGCCAAAGCCAAAGCCAATTCTCCCTCTCCTCCCAACCAAACATCTGCTTACACAACCACAAGTAACCATTGCGTGAGTCATAGACTTTGGCAGCAGACCCACTCCAATACCAACCCACTTCCGGACCTGCTTGTTCATCTGGATTGTAAGAGAGAATATTATCTTGCAGATTTTGAGATAAAGGAGAATAAAGAGTATCCAAATGCCACCTACCAACCGACCAAATATCCTGTATCCGGAGATTCGAATAAAAAATGTGAATGAGTTTCAACCACAATAAAGAAAACAGGTCTAAATTTCCTAACAAGTTCCTTACAATGCACCCGGGCTAACTTATTAGAAGCACCCCTAATATTCCAAACAATCATATTTAAACTATCCATAAATAATAGGGACAGAATAAATAAGAACATAAGCTCTAAACAGAATCACCAACCTCAATAGGTGGTTTGTCCTGCGGTACTGGCACACTCTGATCCTCAATAATTGCCACCTTTGGACCCCCTGACACTGCACTTGCCATGCTTCCATCTACTAAGGTTTCCTCCGTTGTGCCACCATTTTTATCAACTGGCGAGTTCTGCAAGGAGGAAGGCCGAGGACGCTTCCGTAGAGAAATTCCACGACGTGCAGGAGTTCTGCGCGATGGAGATGGCGCAATTTCATGTTTTTCTTGCTTCCCCATCCTAATGCCAGTTGATTTGCCTCCATCACCATGCAAATTGGGCCTTGGAACCCTTCTCGAACCAAACTTGTGCTGCTTTCCATATTGGTCCTTCAAACCTGATGACTGGCCCATTGTAAATTTTTTCTTACGCAGCACTTGTTGCCAGCCCTCTCCATCATCCATGCATGCCTCATTAACAAGACCATCAGGCACGTGAGGAGCCAATGATTCCGTAACCACATCCGTCCCTTTAACAACTCCTAATTTCTCACCCAAATCACGAGCTTCTGATTCAGCCTCTTTTTGAATCTCATGATTGGTTTTTGACCGATTTATTATTACTAATTGATTTTTTGACTCGATCTCTGATTAACCTGATTAAATAATAGAGAGGGAAAAAAAGCATTGAATGTAATAAATAATTAATGGATATTACCTTCATAGAAGATTTATAAATGACAAAAATATGGAAAGCTCTTTAGATACTCTATTAGTCTGGAAGAATAATTCTTAATTCAATTATGCTAATAATAACTGAAGAATCATTTGACAACTATAATACACACGTCGACACGTGAATTTTAAAATTTTATAAGATATGGGACACACATACATATAAAATATAAATTATTTTTTAGATAAATCGTAATGATATTTTGATATTTTATTGATATTAAAATATAAATTAATTTTTATAATTATTATTAATATTTTATTTTAATTATATGAAGTATTTATAATATTTTTTATTTTAATAAATAGTAATATATACTATATCTAAATTTATTTCAAGAATATATGTTAAGAACAATACTGGACATGCTGACACGTGATGGTATTTAAGTGTGTCCAAACGTGTCCGGAGAATAATTTTTTACTTTTTATTAAGATACGGTTGGACACAACAGACATGCGTGTCGGACGAGTGTTGGTGAGTGTCGTGTCCAAAATGTATCCGATACGCGGACACGACAACTCAGCGAAGTGTCCGTGCTTCATAGTTTGACAACAAACATTTAGCAACGTAATTATCTAAAATAAAAGTGAAGAAATCTTTATATTTAAAGCATCTATTGTGAATAACCACTTCTTACGGATTCAATCTCTTGAATCCCCATAGGTCTTCCGTAACCTGGCTCAACTGGCGCAATTCCAATGAATTCTTTAAATTTTTGGATAAGGGATCTTTTCGCAAGATAACTTAGGAATTCTATAAAAGGAGAGCTTAGCCGCTCTCATAGGTATGATTCAATTCCATCTTAAATGTCAAAATTCTATCTCATTAACTTTTTGACTTGAACGTCGAAGTATCTTTGTAGATACTATCCTCCACCACTCCCAAAATCAGATCGCACCACTATCGAGACTGACAAGTTCCTCATCCAATTTATCAATCCGTGCAAGGTCATCCTTGTACATTAGTACCGTTTGTGGAGACTCATAAATTCTCGGTAGCATGGAGGACGAACACGAGTAGTAGCCTCAAAACCACAACCACGATCACTCAAATCCGTAAACTTTTCATGAAAAGCAAATCGAGGATGACCCCCCAGCTCATGGGAGGATAACCAGCATTGTCCTCACCCAGGCTGCTCTTAGTCAGCCAAGATAACGATCACGGAAAAAAAAATTGACGATCTCATGAAAGCGAACCTTCGGCGGTTTGGGAGAAAACACTAATAGAATAATCCAAGAACTCCATCACCGAGTACAAACTCTAGAAGGCAGGATCACCATGAACTAGCGCTACCAACTGGAGCGCACAAGTGAAGCGGTTTCCCAGACCACAACATGAAGAGATCAAAGGGCGCGATCACCAAACTGACACTACGATAGGCATTGGAATCGCAGTAGGCCTCTGGAATCCACTAATACCGGGATGACGATGAAAGAAGACATCATAGGGATTCCAAGCGAAAAAGAAATGATCACGTGATAATGGGGGCCACCCCATTCATCGAAAAGGTCTTAAGGGTCAGGCTGCCAAAGGGGTTTGACAAATCAACCGACATGAAGTATGACAGCACGAAAGACTTCCAAGAACATCTAATGACTTTTGAAGCCAGAATAAACCTAGAAGGGGCAGTCGACGTCGTTTAGTGTCGGGCTTTTCTAGTAACGCTGGCAGGCCCTATCATCAAGTGGTTCAATGCACTCCCAAATGGCGTGATATCTTGGTTCGCTGATATCTTGGTTCCCAAATGGCATGATATCTTGGTCCGCAACATGAAGAGATCAAAGGGCGCGATCACCAAACTGACACTACGGTAGGCGTCGGAATCGCAGTAGGCCTCTGGAATCCACTATTACCGGGATGACAATGAAAGGAGACACCATAGGGATTCCAAGCGAAGAAGAAATGATCACGTGATAATGGGGGCCACCCCATTCATCCAAAAGGTCTTAAGGGTCAGGCTGCCAAAGGGGTTTGACAAATCAACCGACATGAAGTATGACAGCACGAAAGACTTCCAAGAACATCTAATAGCTTTTGAAGCCAGAATAAACCTAGAAGGAGCAGTCGACGTCGTTTAGTGTCGGGCTTTTCCAGTAACGCTGGCAGGCCCTATCATCAAGTGGTTCAATGCACTCCCAAATGGCGTGATATCTTGGTTTGCTGATATCTCTAAAAAAATTCATGGCACAATTCATCACACAGATTGTGAAAGCAAAACATCCGATCATCTTTCCTGGAGTCACCCAAAGACCAGATGAGCCCATAAGAAAATAGTTGGACAGGTTCAATGACGAATGCTGCAGGTAGACGGGTTGACAGATTCAGTGGCCAGCTTATGCCTAACTAACAGGCTCATTAACGAAGATTTCAGGAAGCACCTCACGATTAAACCAGTCTGGACGATGCATGAAATCCAGAGCATGGCAAGGAACACATAAACGATGAAGAAGTGAGCCAAGTCGTGGCAGCTAATAAACGGCACCATGATGTCATGAACTAACTCGCCAATCAAAAAATCCCTAAAAGAACACGTCAAGATCGTCGCCCCCAACCGGCCCCAATCACAAAAATCTACCATCAGATAGTAGAACGAGGCGTGCTTCTGAAGCCTAGGCAGTTAAAGGAGCACACAGACGGCAATAAAATCATACATGTAGTGCGACTACCACAGAGGATACAACCATAGGACTCAAGATTTCTTTGACCTCAAGGATGCACTCAAACAGGCCATCCGAGACGGCAAACTCCCTGAGTTCACCAAAGTTATTCGAGAGCCCAAGAGGACGGCGAGAGATAAATCACCAGAACAAGAAGGATGAAATCTTAGGGGTATAAAAACGGTGTGCCACGAAATTCCAGATGTCAACCCAACCATAGTGGTAAACGTCATCATAGGAAAGAATGCATTTGAGAAATCAAAATCCGCACTAAAAAAGGACCTCTGAGTGTTAGCCTTCAAAGATGAAAAAAGGGGGCCCCCACCACTCCAACCATGAAGTTCCCCTCCGACAATATCAGAACGACATAGCGGAGGAAGACGCCTCCTTCGTCATTGATGCACCACTATTGTATGGTACATTTTAGGCTGAATTGAGTGGATTTTATCCATTATTCTCACACTTATTCACATAATTCGCATGTTTTATATTTTTCTTCCTAATTTTGTTCAATGAAATAATTAGTCTTGTTCCATTGACACACGTAGGGCAAGGATTCATGCCTAAACCAATAGTGTAGATGAGGTTTCTATCAACTTTGAGAGGAACAAGAGCAGGGTATTGATCAAAGTTTAGGCTTCTGAGTTTTTTGTTGAGACTCTGTGCAAAAGATGAGTCATTTCTGGCAGGAAGTTGAAGTTGAGGAAGAGAAGGGATCAGTGTTTGAGATGCCTTTGTATTGGAATATAGCTGTGATGGTTTTGTTGTCAACTGAGATTGGAGCATCCATGAAGACCCTTTGCGGCCATGAAGTACCTGCTTGGAAGTTGAAACAATGTTGGCATGGACTAAAACATTTGTGGTTTGTCCTTGTCCAATTAGTATGGTACTATGGTGAATGGTTTGTTAAATTTTGATGGATGATAGTTTAGGTATTTTATTAAATTTTCTGAATTAATTTTGTTGATGATTGATGATGTTTTTTTAAATATTTGAAATTATATATTTAATTTTTAATAATTTTATTTAATATTTAATAAAACCGGTTGAATCCCAGTTGAACCTCGGTTGAACCATTGAACCAGTGAACCAGTCACTCTACCGGTTCATTGACTGGTCGCAACCTTGGAAAATACAGATTAAAGACTGCAGAGTGAAGCTGGAAGGGAGGATTCACTTCTCATTCATTCACACTTTAGGTTTTAGATGTAGAATTCTAGAGAGAGGGGCTCTCTCCTCTCTCTAGGTTTTAGGGTTTCTACTACAATTTCTTCTTAAATTTAGATTTAGTTTCTGTTTTTATTTATAATTCTTTGCAATTTATTGTTCTAGCATGTTTATTCTTCATTTCTACTTGTTATTTCCTTTACTTTGTTATCCTTATGTTTATGCACTCTTGATACTTTGGATCTTTGTTAATGCAATTTATATGTTCATGTTGTTATTGCTTTTTTCAATTGTCATTATTAATTTCTTTCAATTGGTAGTTGTTAGATTTTACTAGTGTTGCAATTTTACCATGCTTTTAGTTTGTGCCGATCAAGTGTTTGATAAAATGTTTGGTTGGATTTTAAATTAGATTTTTGTATTCTTAGCTTGGATTGAGTATTAGAGACTCTTGAGTTATCAAAAGTCTTTTGTTGATTGGTAATTGAAGATTACCGGTTAGCTTGAACTTCACCAAAGCTAGTCTCTCACTATGAGTTGACTAGGACTTGTAACCTCAAGTTGATTGTATACACTTGACCTTCCTCCATTGGTTAGAGGTTGACTAAGTGAAGGCAATTCATATTTACCATCACAATTGACGATGATAATGAGGATAGTACTTCTAATTCTCTTTCCTTGCTAAGAGCTTTCTTAGTTATTAGTTTATTTTCTTGCCATTTTACTTTCCTGTTCCTTACTTCAGAAACCCCAAAAATATACTTTTCCATAACCAATAATAAACTACACTTCCCTATAATTCCTTGAGAGATGACCCGAGATTTGAATACTTCGGTTAATTTTATTGGGTTTGTATTTGTGACAAACAATATAAACATTGATTGAGGTTTAATTGTCAGTTTAGAACTATACTTGCAATACAATATTTTTGTGAAAATCTTTACCGATATTTTTCCTTCGTCAAGTTTTTGGCACTGTTGTCGGGGAATGACAAATGTATGCCTTGTTATTGGTTATTGTGAATATGTTTGCATTTTGTTTCTTTGTTAGTTTTTGCTAGTTTAGAAGTCTATTTTCATTATTTCTTAGTTTTTGTCTTTATTTTCTCTTGTTACTATGAATTCTCACCCCTTTGGCTATGAGTGTGGTTACAATTTTGTTTTAGGAAGTGGAGATTATAATGAAGGCTTGCATCAAGGATGGGACAATCAAGGATGGGAGGAGCCACAAGGATTTGATCAACCCTCTTGGCAACAACCTCCTCCAATGTACTATGAGCAACAACCATTCCACGATGCATACCAAGACAATGGATATGGTGGACCTCCTTGTGACTACCAACAACCACCACCATATGCCTATGAACTCCCTCCTCAACATAGCCTTGAACCACCATACTCACAAGCCCCATACCACTAAACACCTTCATATGATCCTAACCCTTATCCACCATACCAACCACCTTATGAGCCATATGAGCCATACTTAGAACCACCCACATTCCAACCCAATTACTCCCAAGAACCACCACCTCAATATACACCACCTCCAATGTATACAAACTTTCAACCACAGGATGAATTTTCCTTTCCACCACAACCCTCCATAGGGGAATGTCCATATCCATCAATCCAAGAGCAATATGATCCTAATTATGTTATCCAATTGGAACAAGAGCCACAGGATCATTTTAAGAAAGTAATGGATCGACTTCAAGCAACCATCTCTCATGGCTAACAAATCTCAACTTGAGAACAAAGGGACTGGAGTGTGTTGTACAACAAGTGGAAAAGATAGAGAGTGTTGAACCGCCATATCCTTATCATGATGAACCACCCTCCTATTATGAACCCCTTCTCCCAACCGATGAACCCACATATTCACTCCAGTCTCTAATGGATGACACCCTTGGTGTTCTTCTTCAAGGAAAAAGAGAGATGCAAAGGACGACACTAGAGTTCATAGCTACCTTGACCGAGGTAGTAGATAATTTAGCTTCACTGCGCTTCGACACTCAAAGTACCCTCGTGGCCGCATGTGGATAATCAATAGAAGAGTGTAGCATGAAGGAGAGATTAGGAACTCCGGTGAAAAATGAGGAATGTGACTTTGTATTGGAACAAGTGGAGGAAGCCGTAATTGTTGAAGAGGAAGAGGTGGTTGAAGATTTAGGAGATGCTGAAAATCCATGGGAATCTATAGTTGTAGAGTATTCCTCCAAGAAGCTTGAAATTAATATTGAGGAGGGTAGTGCACAACCTCTAAGGCATATTCCCTATGAAGAATTGGACGGGATAGATCAAGAAGCAAGTTCCCTTGGTAATGATGATCATGAATTAAGCCATCCTAGTTATGAATTTGTACCCACAAGTGAACCTCTTGAGTTAGAAGAGCCTTCTCCCCATGACATTGAAAGCAACGTTGAAGTAGATTTCTCTCAACCTCATATTTATGATTTGAGTGACGGAGAAGAGTTCGATGAATTCGGTGAGGAAGAGCTTGAAAGTGAAGAATCTTTTCAAAAGGTGGAAGTCATTCGGCAAGGTTGGACGGGAGCTGAATATGCTTTGTCAAGATCGTTGGAGACTTCTCTACCTAGGTTGCCATCTACTCCTTCATTTAAGTGGGTAAAACTTATCTCTATTAGCTTTATTGTCCCACTTGAGTATGGTATTCTTAAAACGGATGGCCAACTTAGGAGGCTTTGTGGAATTAAGCGTAAGAGAAGGATGTCTAGTGGGTGGAGTTGCGAATCAAGACTCATCAAGGTTGAGATTTTAAGAGATAAATGCAAGGGTTGGACTAGTGATCAATTGGTTGGATCTAAGAGAAGAGTTTGGTACTTCATTGGGAATTTGGATTTCCTGCCACCCAGTTGGAACAATGATGATCCACTTAAAGATGGGTGTAGAAACAAGATTTGGGATCCCGGCATACAAGAGGATCAACTTTGGGAGCTCAAAGCTGGTGAAAAACTTCATCAAGGCTTGGTGAATTCATTTGGAAATGTTGGAGCTTAATGGAAGTCCAAGCGTTGGTGGAAGTTTTAGGATGAGTTCAAGCACAAGCCACCATGACAAAGAGCTCACCAAATGTCCAACTTAAGGACTTTAACTAAAAGTGCTAGGTGGGAGGCACCCCACCGTGGTAAATTCTTCCTATTTTCCTGTTTATTTATATTGGTCATAAATTGAATTTTCAATTTTAGTTAGATTTATTTATTTTGAGTTACAGTTTAGCTTGTTTAATAATCTTTGACATTACTTTGGTAGCTTGTGAGCTTCTCAATCAGCTTTAAAAAAAAAAGGGTGTCACGCGTGCACGTGCCTGACGCATACGCGTCAACGCCCGAATTTGATTCTTGCCCAAACCATGCTAGAATGGCGCGACAGCACGGCCTGGACAGTAAGTTGTGCCAGGACCGCACTGGTGAGGTGCTAGGCACATAGCCCATTCCACGCGTACGCTTCGCTGACGCGTACGCGTCGTGTGAATTTTTTGGTTCCCACGTGTGGGCCTGACCGACGCGCACACATCATATGCTGATGCCGCAATGCTGGTACATCAACCCGAGAGTTATGCTCGAACTGTGCTGGTCTCGTGCGTCCAGCACGAATAGTTGTCATGCGTACGCGTGACCGACGCTTACGCATCCCTTTCTTCTTTTTACAATACATGCGCACGCGTGGACGACGCGCAGACGTGGATGACGTGTACGCGTCACTTCCTTTTACTGCAAACCACGCGTACGTGTGGTCGACGCATCCGCGTCGCATCCCTGTCTCTTCTTTCTTTATTTCTTTCCTACTTCTTCTTTTTTTCTCCCCTTCTTCTTTCCTCCCTTCCTATCTCTTCTTCTCAATTCTCTCATGCATTCTCTCTTACATTTCTCCACTCTTTCTTCTTCCGCTTTTCAAAGTTTTACTTCTCATTTTTCTCATCTTTCTTTTCTTTTGCTCATTGCAATTGCATTTGCATACTTTCATTTATTCCATTTTAATTTTGTTTTTCTTCCTCGTTCTTATTTTCTTTTCTAAATTTTGTGTTTTACTATTGGTGTTAAATTTTTCTACGCAACTGTTGATAATTCTTGAACCATTTTGGTGCTTCTTGACTTTTTTACTATTTGGTCGACATGCCATTTGCTTATATTATTTTCTCACTTGCATGTTGTGACTACCATGTAGTTGAGAACCTCATTATTATTTAGCATTAGCCCACCCATATTTTATTTATTTGCATATCTTTGTTTGTGGGTTATTCTTCTTCCTTTTTCTCTTCTTTCAGGATGGCCACCAAGAAGGAGAATAGAACACTTCTAAACGGAGCGACAAACAAGTACCGCCGCACAATCTTTGGAGAAAGCGCATCAGTTGCAGCAACCCGTCCACTTGCACATCTTTGCATGCACCGAGGATGGTGCAATCTTTAAGTGTGGGGAGGTTGAGACCGACTTCCGTGGGTAACTACTTTATTCTCAACACCAATTCTTAATTTTTAGTGAGTTGTTGCATTGCATAAGAGATTGCATGTGTAGTTAGTTGCTTGCATATATGTACTACTTAGTTGAAGTGATGAATTCTCTTCCAAGAAACTGTTTAAAGCATTTCACTAATTTGAATGAAAATTTTTGTTGAACTTGCTTGAAGAAATCTATTTTGGAACATGGTTTAGAGCTCGAACACACAAAATCAGTGAGATTTTGAACCTATTTGATTGGTTGCATCTTATCAACCAATATTTTATTTTGGTGTGTGTTGTTCTCTCTAAAATTGTGATCTTTGTCTTGCTTTATTCTATATTTCTATTGTTTGATGTATGCATGCACTTACGTGATTGAGGCCTTTGTTTCACTATAGCTCACATACCCATATGGCATTACCGTTTCATTATACTTTGCAAACCAATGTTGAGCCTATTTTACCCCATTTGTTCTTTACTTTAGCACATCATTAACTCTAAGCAAAAAAATAATAATGTCCTTAATTTGAATCCTTGGTTAGCTTAGATGAGTGAGAGTGCACAATTTAAGTGTGGAAAAATTGGGTTTGGAAACATTTGGTTTGGGAATTGGGTGCTGTATATTTTTATGAAAAAGTGAAAAGAATGTTGAGAACATCTTCATGCATTCAATACCTTAATCGTATGCATTGAGAAAAATAAAATAAAAAGAAAAACCAAAAATAAAAAAAATAAAAAGAAAAAAAAGAGAAAAAAATAAAAAGGGGACAAAATGTCCCAAGGTGAATGGTGATAGCAATGCATATGTACTGTACTCAAAATTGGGATGCATCAATATGTGGACAACATAGTTAATGGGTAGTTAGATTTTATATTCTGATTACATGGATCGTCTTAAGTTAGGTAGAAAGTTTAGGTTAATTAAGGATTCAGATTCTAGTCCACTTGACCAAATACAATTCTACCTTGACCCTAACCCCATTACAACCCTTGAAAGATCTCTTGTTATGTGTATTTGTGCATTAAATTTTTGTTGATTGGTAGAAGAAGAGCAAGCCTTAGAAATCAAGGTTAGTAGAAAATTGAGAGAATCGAATCTTAAACACTTGAGCAGGCACGGACCTACGTGCAAGGAAGAGGGGGCATTTGCCCCCATAAAATAGTTATTGTTCGCTTAAGTAAGTGTTGGGAATTCAAATTTTATCTCGTATGTGTAGCAACTCATTGGCCAATTGTAGACTTTTAAATGAAATTCAAATTCATAACGGATTAATCCTTAATTTGTTGAGTATTGTAGAAAGCAAAAAAATATATATCTATACCTAAATTTTATTATTATTTTGCCCCCACTGTAAAATTTTTCTGGGTCCGTCACTGCACTTGAGTGATTAGAGTGTATACACTTCTGGTGAGGGTTCGATGCTGGATATTTTGTTCCCGGCTTTCACGAGTTTTCTTTTTGCAAATCTATTTATACTTTATTTTATGATTTGAATTAGTGAGATCCAGTTCATATTTGTTCTTGAAAGATTTATTTACTTTTAACCAAGTAGGTAAGAGCATTTTGCATGTAGTTGCATTCATATAGATAGGTTGCATTTCATAAATTCTACCATTCCTCTTCACCTCCTTTATACCTTCTTTTGAGCTTAGCATGAGGACATGCTAACGTTTAAGTGTGGGGAGATTTGATGCACCACTATTTTATGGTACATTTTAGGCTGAATTGAGTAGATTTTATCCATTATTCTCACACTTATTCACATAATTCACACGTTTTACATTTTTCTTCCTAATTTTGTGCCATGATTGAAAATATGCTTCTTTGGCCTTAAATTTGCTAATTTTTAATTCCCTTTTATTACCATCGATGCCGTGATATGTTTGATAAATATTTTTAGAATTTATAGGGCATGAATGGCTTAAAGGATGGAAAAGAAGCATGCAAAAGTGGAAGAAACACAAGAAATTGAAGTTTTGAGAATATGGTAGCGACGCGCACGCGTGGACAACGCGTACGCTGACTGAGCCAATGTCCAAATGACGCGCACGCATGGCTGATGCCTACGCGTGGCTGATGCCTACGCTGAGGGCAATTTTTGGGCTGCTTTTGACCCATTTTCAGGCCCGAAAATACATATCAGAGGTTGCAGAGTGAAGCTGGAAGGGAGGATTCACTTCTCATTCATTCACACTTTAGGTTTTAGATGTAGAATTCTAGAGAGAGAGGCTCTCTCCTCTCTCTAGGTTTTAGAATTTCTACTACAATTTCTTCTTAGATTTAGAGTTACTTTCTGTTTTATTTACAATTCCTTGTAATTTATTGTTCTAGCACCTTTGTTCTTCAATTCTACTTGTTATTTCCTTCACTTTGTTATCCTTATGTTTATGCACTCTTGATACTTTGGATCTTTGTTAATGCAATTTATATGTTCATGTTGTTATTGCTTTCTTCAGTTGTCATTGTTAATTTCTTTCAATTAGTAGTTGTTACATTTTATTATTGTTGCAATTTTACCATACTTTTAGTTTGTGCCTACCAAGTGTTTGATAAAATGCTTGGTTGGATTTTAAATTAGATTTTTGTATTTTTAGCTTGGATTGAGTATTTAGAGACTCTTAAGTTATCAAAAGTCTTTTGTTGATTGGTAATTGAAGATTGTCGATTAGCTTGAACTTCACCAAAGCTAGTCTCTCACTATGAGTTGACTAGGACTTGTGAACTCAAGTTGATTGTATACACTTGACTTTCCTCCATTGGTTAGAGGTTGATTAAGTGAAGGCAATTCACATTTATCATCACAATTGACGATGATAATAAGGATATGACTTCTAATTCTCTTTCCTTGCTAAGAGCTTTCTTAGTTATTAGTTTATTTTCTTGGCATTTTACTTTCTTGTTCCTTACTTCAAAAACCCCAAAAATATACTTTCTTCATAACCAATAATAAACTACACTTCCCTGCAATTCCTTGAGAGACGACCCAAGGTTTGAATACTTCGGTTAATTTTATTGGGTTTGTATTTGTGAGAAACAATCTAAACATTGATTGAGGTTTAATTGTCGATTTAGAACTATACTTGCAACGCAATATTTTTGTAAAAATCTTTATCGACATTTTTCTTCCGTCAGTCATTTCTGCTAGAGTCAGAATAGGGATAGTAAAGCACATATTGGTAGACACAGGAACGAACTCGAAGATTCTCTTCAGAGGAGTCTTTGACAAGCTTGGCTTCCAGAATGAGAACCTACAAAATCACCTTAGTGGAGTAACCAGACTCGAGGATAACTTTATCAAACGAAATGGCTTCGTGGTGTTATCGATCACCATCAGGACTGGTAGCCAGAAGAAAATTGTTCTCTCCGAGTTCGGTGTCCTAAAAGACTCCATGACCTACAATATCATTCTTGGAAGAAAAACCATCAACGACCTTTTCGCCGCATATTCACAAAATTTCTAATCATGAAGTACCAAGCAGATAAAGGAACCATAGGAACCATCCATGGTGATAGGCAGGTCGCAATTGAATGCAACAACACAAGCCTAGCACTCCAAAAAGGGTCTCACGGACATGCCAGGAATAGACCCTGTCCTAATGTCACATGGACTAGCCGGAGATCCGAAAGCCAAACCAATCGCCAGAGGGGGAGAAAAATGTCCACAGATCAGGCAAATGAGGTCAGAAAACAAGTCAAAAGCCTACTTGAGGCCAGATTCATCCAACTTCCTTACACGACCTGGCTGGCAAATGTTGTCCTGGTTAAAAATGCCAACGGCAAGTGGCAGATGTACGTTGACTATATAGACCTAAACAAGGCATGTCCAAAAGACGCTGTCCCCTTACCCAACATCGATGACCTAATGGATGCCGCATCCGACCATAAATACCTTAACTTCATGGATGCATACTCCAGATACAACCGGATACCTATGCATAAACTTGACGAGAAAAAAAAAACAGCTTTCATCTCGAGGGCTCGTACTATTACACAGTCATGCCGTTCATATTAAAAAATACCCGTTACATACCAAATACTCGTCACGAAGATTTTCAAAATGGAAAATCTAAGAGGAACTGATCAATGAGGTATACATAGATAACATACTCGCTAAAATGTAAACCGAAGAAGAAACCGAAGAGGACCTAATCAATGACCTCCAAGCCATATTTAAGACCCCCAAGAAACACCGAATGCGGCTTAACCTATCTAAGTGCGCGTTTAGAATGAAGGACGGAGAATTAAGGTCCAACCGAAGATGGGGGAAACACATTAGTACTTCGGGTAC
>NC_029788.2:109919672-109921042 GCF_000816755.2 Arachis ipaensis
GTCCGACAAACCTCAAGGATGTCCAAAGGCTGAACGGTCGATTGGCCACGCTATCTCGCTTTCTCGGTGCTCACCATTCGGGTTCACTCGTCATTCACCATTCGGGTTCGCATTCACGTTCATCTGGAAGCCACATTGCTATGCTTCAAACTCTGTGACCAACCCACGCGCTCCACCTAGCCGTCGAACTGCTCTCTTTTGTCGCCACCGTGAGTTCCCTAAACCCGCCACCAGACAATACACTCACACAACACCAATACTCTGCTTCAAAATATGCAACTTCTTATTTCTATTACAATAAGTAATTATTTGATTTAGTAGTGGTTTGGATTTCTTTCATAGACTGAATTAAAGTTTAAGTTTTACAATAAGTAATTATTTTGTTTTAAGTTTACCGCACTCAACATGTTTGATGAAATGCTTTAACCATATTTCGGGTTGGTTTTATCATTTCAAGCTTTTAGAAACTTAGTAAGTTGATTGCATGTGAAATTAGAAGAATTGGATCTTAGTAATTAGAAAATTTTAGCTGCACAAATAGCATCTTTGTAGAAAACATATTAGCATGATGATTCCACTTGCATTAGTGTTCTTGTAAATTTTTGGGCTGCTGTTGTTTTAATTTGCTAAATTATTAGGTTTATGCGATTTAATTTGTTGGATTTTCTATTTAGGTCTTGTTCTTGTTTATTTGCTAAATTGTTGTTGTGTATTTATTGTTGTCTGAGATTATTACTGGATATTGGTGATCATTGATTTATTAAATGCTTCATGTTTTCATTGTTTTCTTCTTCTGAAGGAAAACAAATTCTATTTTCATTGTTTTGTTTCAAAATTCAATTTTTTGTGATCAATACTCAAACTCTGAATGTTGTTCTGCTGTTTTTGTTTTGTTTCAGAAATAAATTTTTTTGTGATCAATGCTCAAACTCTAAATGTTGTTCTGTTTTATTTTAAGGCTGTGTTTGGAAAAGGTGATGATTTTTGAGTGTTATTTTGGTTTTGTTTTAAGGCTGTGTATTGTATTCAATTTTTATTTTGTAGGAAATTCTGAGGTATATAAGAATTAAGAAGGAAGACTATTTCAACGGTATTACTCTGTTGATTCTGGTCTGCTACAAGCTTGAACATAGAATTGAAGAGAGAAACCTTTTATTATTTCATCATTGGCCTATTTTTGGCATTGCATATCATTGTAGTTTATTTATTCATAGAACTAGTTGTTTATGATCCCCTTTTGAAGTAAAAAAGTGCAGTAGAAGAGTATTTAGAACCAGTTGCTCTATTCATTGAATTTTTATAGAATCAAGTATTTTTTATAAAATGGTTTTTTTGGTTGAACCACGGTTGTACCGGTTGAAGTAATGAAC
>NC_029788.2:109921058-109924345 GCF_000816755.2 Arachis ipaensis
TTTCAGAACCTTGATTTTAACTCACATTTAAACATTGTGAGCTAATTGAGGGTAAAAAAATAAATTCGGAAATTTCTCTCATAATTGTCAAAATTGGATCGAACCACAAAACCAGTGAATCGGCCACGGGATCAGTCCAGGTGATGCATACAACCGGACAAGGAAAAAATGACAAAACTGATTTGAACCGGCCAGTTTAGTGGAAAACCAGGAAACCGCTCAATTTTTAAAACCCAGACCGATTCAAATTAAAAAAAAAAACCCAGCCCCAAATTGAAACCCTAGTTGTACTCGCCTACTCCGTCTCTCCCACATTCTCCTTCCCTTGAGAGTTCAGAGAGACTCAAGGTTCCCAGAACCAAACCGATCAAGTGATCCGTTCAACGGTTTACTAGTTCAACTGAAGTCGAACCGTGGTTGAACCGATTAAATTAAATATTCTAACTTCAATTATTTTTAAACTAAATAAAATTTAAAATAAAATTTTTTTAATTAACTTCTAATAAGTTCTTATGAGATAATCAACAATAATTCTCAAGACAAATACTCAGAATCCAAACCCAGCAAACTAATTATGCAGAAACAAGTTTCTAGAGTTTTAGGAAACAAAGAAAAGAAGAGTACTTGAGATTACTTGAAAAAAAATAATTAGAAACGAATTAATTGTGACTAATCAGTAACAAACGTAAAACAAACAACAACTCAATTAGATTTCAGTCACTCAGAATCAGTAAAATTAATAAAATAAACAAATATAAACCGAAGCAAACATACTCATAATCATAAATATTATTGGGTTATTCCAGAGTCCGTAATCATATAAAACTGCTCCTCCAGAATGGCTGGGTTATTCCAGGTTCCGTAATCATATAAAACTGCTCCTCCAGAATGGCTAGTGATACAAAGGTACAACTTCAAGTGCAGAGAGTAGATTTAACGAGGTACGACTCGCCACCAAAGATCTTATCAAAATAGTTCTTGCCATCCAAATCTAACGATTCTGGAGTTCTTCGATCGAGAAAAGCGTGGCTGTTAGTGTTACTAGCCTGTTGACAAAATTATTTTGACAAAACCCTAGAAACAGAAACACCGATGTTCCATGAGGGAACAAAGCGAAGAGTAAGCGAAAATTAAGAGAGGATTTTGTTGGTAGATTCTGAGTATTGAAAATTTTGTTGAGAAGGGTCAGATGAAGGAGCTCACGGTAAAGAATTAGAATGAGAGGAAGAAGAGGCTCTATTAGAAGAAGATGGAGGGGATGATGAGGATGATGATGATGACGACGGAGAAGATGGAGGCGCTAGTGGTGGGGTAATGGTGGGGGCGTGGCTTCTTTGTTTGCTTTGAAGTTGTTCTTTTACTTTAGAGGGAAAAATAACGCAATCTGAATCCTTGATAATATAAATGGTTTTGATCATCTTAAATAAAAAAATAGTAGATAAATGTATTAAAAGAGAATCAAAACGTTAAAAAGAAAAAAACACGCCACTCTACAAAGATTGCGTGCAGAGTTGAATTTCTGCAAAATTAAATGCGTACCACAATAAAATCTGATCATAATATATTTTGTTTAACCTTATTATATTTAATGTTCTACATCAATACAATAATAATAATAAGTATAGGCTACTTAAATTAGGATTGACAAGTCAAACTTTTAAACTTAAACTACAACATTAGACATGAAACAAACATCATAAACACATAAAATTACATAAAAATATAAATAAAATTAATCTAATTTATATCAATATAAATTTATTAGAGATCTATTAAACCAACATCACATCATTAGCTACTCTAAACAACCTTTAATTTATTTTCAGTTACATTCTTATTTCAAGTATAAACAAAAAAAATTGAGTACATTTATCTAAAAGAGATTGAGTATTTGAGTATTTTTTTATATTAAAATAAAAAATAAAAAATATTCTTTGACCTATTTTAAATTAATTTATTTTATTTTTTTACCAGACTTTTTAAAAAAATGTTAAGGATTCAAAAAGATGAAAGATTATTAGTGGTCACCATTAATCTCTTTCACGACAAAATTTTAAATATGAGTTACAAAAGACAAAAATAAAAAAGAAGAAGCTAACGAAGACAGCAACAATATCATAGAAGAACATGATAATAAAACATAAAAAGAGAATTAAATATTGTAAAAAAATAGAATCAGAAATAAAATTTCTCTTTTTTTTTTTGAAGAAAAAGAAAGAAAAAACAAAATAAAAGAGAAAGAAGATGAAATAAAAAGAAGAAATCATGTTGTCTTGGAAGCTGTTGCAGTTGTTGCATGATCTCTAAAAAAAATCCTATTAAAAAGTTTTTTTTAACTTTTTTAATGCATTTATTTATTATTTATTTATTTAAAATGATAAGAATTATTTATATTATCAAGGGTTTAGATTGCCTTACTTTTTTCTTTAAAGTAAATGAACAACTTTAGAAGAGCCAAATCCTTCAGAAATTAGGATTCGATGTTGGTGAGACTGAGCGAGAAGGGAGAAGGAGGAGTTAGGGGTGTCAAAAATCCGCAGGAGACGGAGATCCCCGCGGGGACCACCCCGAATGGGATCCCGATGATGGGGAATTTTCTCCGTGGGGATGGGGATGGGGAGCAAAATTCTCCCGAGACAGGCGCGGGGACCCGAGCGGGGATCCCCGCCCCCATCCCCGAAATTTCCCGAATTTTTGAAGTTACCTAAATACCCTTACTTTATTACTAATATAGGGGGTGTTTTAGTAATTTTACCCATTAAAGAACCCTAAGTCCCCTAACCTTATTATCAGTATCTCATATTCTCATTCTTCCCTTCTCACTTTGCGCCGTCTACTACAGTACTACTATCCCATTCAGTCATTCTTCCCTTCTTGTTTATGATGTATGTTAACATATTAATATTTGTGTTATATTTTAACAGAGAACATGGAGTTGTTTGTTGGAAGTTGAAGACTTTGTTTTATGACTTTTTTTAAGAATGGAAGTTGTATTTTAAAATTTTATTTTATGGATTATGATTTGTTATTTTATATTTCTTGACTTGTAAGTTGTAACCTTGGATAAGAAATGTATGTTTGTGTGTTGTAATAATGTTTTGTGGTTTTTTTTATATTTTTTTAAATTTTTTATTGTAATTTTCATATAAATGTTTAATATAAAGAGATGGGGAATGGAGACCCGCGGAGAACACGGAGAACGTGGGAAATGGGGATGGGGGCAATTATCCCCCCATGGCAGAGAATGGGGCGGGGACGGGGACAAAATTTGAGGGCGGGGACGGGGG
>NC_029788.2:109924804-109932487 GCF_000816755.2 Arachis ipaensis
AGGGGTGTCTGTGTGTCTTTTATTTATTTATTTATTTTAGGGGATCAAAACGACGCCGTTTTATTGTGAGGAGAGCAAACCGGTGCTTTAAAAATCAGACCGGTTCATCCGGTTCATCAATTAACCACTGATTTGACCGATTTTTTATTGATTTTCTGTAGATCGATTTTAACTATCAACTGGATCGGTTATAAAACTGATTTCCGATTAACTCGGTCAAACCGATCGGTCCGGTCTGATTTCCAGAACCTTGGAGAGACTCTCCCCCATCCTTATCTCCTTCACGCTTCAACTTCACCTTGCTACTCCCCCCATTCTCCTTCGTGACGTTGTCCTTCCTGGCCTCCTGAAGAACCAAACGGCTGAACCCTCCTTCCAAAACGGCAGCCAAACCCAGCTGTATCTGTCACCTTGGTTCACCGCCACGGCCCCACCGAACGCTCACCTCCGTCGCCGCGCCTCTCGCCGGATCCACCAGCTCTTTTCCGCTCGCGTCTCGCATCTCTGCCTCCAACCGCCTGCGTCTCGCTCACATCTCTGTCTCGAGCTGAGCTTCCTGCAGTCGTGAGCTATTCCCTGGTGTGCTCCACTGCTTCCTTGCCGTAAGCTCTCTTTGTGGTGTGCTCCACTCTCTTCCTTGCCGTGAGCATTTACTTGTTTTTCAGTTTTTTTTTGGTGAAATTTCTTGTGTTATTGTTGTGAATTTTATTGTTGATTGGTTTATGAGCTGATTAGAAAAAATCATGGCAGGGTTGAATTGGAATGTTGAATTAGTTTTGAATTGCTGAATTAGTTGAATTGGTTTTGGATTGGTTTTGAATCAGGTATGAATTAGTTTATAAATTGATGAATTTCTGAATTTGCTGAATTGCTGAAATTTCTTGTGTTATTGCTGTGAATTTTATTGTTGATTGGTTTATGAGCTGATTAGAAATAAATATGGCAGTGGTTGAATTGAAATGTTGAATTAGTTTTGAATTGCTGAATTAGTTGAATTGGTTTTGGATTTGTCTTGAATAAGTTCTGAATTAGTTTATGAATTGCTGTATTGCTGAGTTTCTGAATTTATGAATTGCTGAATTATCCCTTGTATATAATTCATGGATAATTCATGAATCGGGCCTGCTACACATACAAGCAAAAACGGTATATAAGTTTTACAAGTTGGCCCAGCCCATAAAAAATACACGCGCAGAGAAGAGCATTGAATGGAGCATCATTTACACGCGCTCCACTCAAACGGTTACGCTTCACATAAACCACGCCCTTAATGGCAAACTCTTTCACTTCTTCCACTTCTTCCACTTCTCAAAGCCATTCAGAGAAAAAGTAACCCTTCCATTTTCGAGCAACGTTCGAAACTCAAGATATACAACTCGTCGCTAACATTCGAAAACTCCATCAACACACCATAGAACTCTCAATCAAGAATCTCCAGAGAAAACAAAGCTATAATACTCAAGGTACGTTACATTACCATTGCTGTATATTTTCCATATTTCGAATTAGGTTTTACTGTTCTTCTACGTTGTTGTACATTTTACTTGTCTTCTTGCTCTACGTCTCATTTTACAATTTATGATGTTCTACTTGTTCTAGGTTTTACTGTTATTCTTGGTTCTATGTTACACTGTTCTTCTTAGTTCTTCTAGGTGTTACTGTTCTTGTTGTTCTCATTCTTCTGGTAACTAATTTTTTGGGGTATATTCCGTAGTTTAGTGGGTGTATATGAGGTAATTTATTGGTTGTATATGGCACAAATTGTTGGGTGTATTTTTCTGAACCGATATACTGTAATAGTCAGCAGTTGCAACTGTTCTTATATTTGCTTGTCCATGGGTGTATATTGCTTGACCTTGTATATTGATGCATGTTTGAGTAATATCTGACTGATATATATGGGTGTATCTGAATCATATCTATGGGTGTATCTGACTGATATATATGGGTGTATCTGAATCATATCTATGGGTGTATCTTACTGATATCTATGGGTGTATCTGAATCATATCTATGGATGTATCTTACTGATATCTGGGTGTATCTGAATCATATATATGGGTGTATCTTACTGATAACTTTGTGTGTATTTTTCATTTCAGAAAAAATGGCAGCAAGAAACCAACCTGGGAGAAACGTAAGAACAAATATATGTCTTAGATGAAATCAGTTTTATATAATAGAAACATATCTGACCATAATTTTGTTTCTGTTTATAGCAAACAAAAGACCTTAAGTGTGCAACACATCTGCTAAGTGATAAATTCAGAAACATGAGTGAGCAGAAGAAAACGATTGTGAGGGATTTGGGATTCGGTGGCTTGATGCACATCCCGCCACTAAGGGTGGATCACCAACTATTAAGGGAATTGGCTAACAGCTTCAAATTAGGGGAGCACAGACTGAAAACTGGATACGGTTCTTTTAAAATAACACCAAAAAGAATAGGTGATGCGCTTGGCATCAACGCATCAGGTAACTCGCTAAAAATTATAACTGTATATTAAATGATGCTTGGGTGTATTTAAATTGATGCTTGGGTGTATTTGAACTGATTTTTGATACTATTTTGTTTAACTTTTTGTAGGAGATCTATTTCCTCAGAAAGTGAATTATAAGGAACTTTCTGAGGATGACAAAGAAGTTTTTAGAAGATTCCAGGGTAAGACCCTCAAAAGTCTTACAGATGAGATGATGGATATTGGCGTTGGTAACGAACATGATCGCCTAATGTTCAAGAGGATTTTCATCCTCTACATACAGATGGCGTTCCTTTTACCGACGATAATAAACAAAATCTCACCTGTTCACCTGACCCCAATTTTTGAGATGGACACCATAATAGAGCGAAATTGGGGAGGGCATGTTTTGAGTTTTCTCATCAAGGGCATAACTAATTACAAGGAAAAAAAGAAAAAGGCAATTAATGGCTGCCTCTTTGCTTTGATGATAATTTACTTTCATCTTTCTAAAAATAAAGATAAGAAAAGGGCAGAAAGACCACCAAAACCATGGATTACCAACTGGAGTAAGGAGCAGTTGGTGAAAAGAATGAGGGAAGAAACGGAGGAAAATATGGTAAGTGATCATAATATGTTGGGTGTCTCTTCAATTACCTGAATGCTACTAACTAAAATTCATAATGTTTCAGGAAATTGTAAATATGGCGGAAACAAGAGAGAAAATAAAAAAAATAGAGAAAAAAGAAAAAAAACAAGAAATAAAAAAAAAAGAAGGCAAGTTCAACATCATCTTCGGAGCAAGAAACAACTGATAGTGATAGTTCTACCTCTGAGTCTGAGACTCAAGAAGACTCAGACGAGTCACCAAGAAAACAACCCAGCAAAAAAGAAAAAAAGTAAGTACAATACTTGGGTGTATTTTCTTTATCGAGTTGGGTGTATGTTGTTTATTAAGTTGGGTGTGTGTTGTTTATTAAGTTGGATGTATTTTGTTTTTTGTGTTGGGTGTATTTCGTTTCTATGTTCTAAATAATGATTGTTTGCCTTCCAGAATGGACTCCAAAAAAAGGAAGAAGAGTCAAGAGGATTCATATTCTGATTCAGAATCTGAATCAACTGATGAGTAATGTTCTGAAATTATTACTCCTTTCTTTTGGCTTAATTATCAAGATTTTGTGTATTAACTGAACTGTCTCTTATTAACTTATAGAAGCGAAGAATCATCACTGGTGAAGAAGCAAAAAAAAAAAAAAGAAAAAGACACAAAGAACACCAAAAAAGTAAGCACTTCTTTGGATAATATTCTGTGATAAAATTAATTTTTTATTTCTGAATTTCTGATGTTTTTTCCACCCAGAACACAATCCAAAAAGAAAAAGGTTGTTGTTGAGCATTCATCTCCTGAAGAAGAACAATCCTATTATGGGTACAGTACTTCGTAAGCTATATTACCGTCTATCATCATAATTATTTTTGTTAACATCTTCTTAATAATTATTTCTTGTTTCGCAGGGAGAAGGAAGCTGACATGCGATCGACAGAAGGTCGCTATGTCTCCTCTGAAACGTAAGAAGCTTTAAATAATAAAATCTTTTTATCATGATTTACGTGTATCATATTTTGTCTGAATAACGTGAAATCTGTTTAGAATACCGGACGTGAACTTGGGAAGTGATGATCCTTCCTCTCAAGGACACACAGAACAAAGTAGTGTAAACAGGCCTGCAGAGAGCATGTAATTTCTCTTTCAAATAACCGTTACTTTTGTTCTTTTATTACCTTCTACTTCTAATTCTGCATATATATTTTTTTAGAAAAAAAATCCCTTTATTATTTTATTCGAGAAAAAAAAGGCAGGAAAAAAAAGCAAAAACTGCAAGTATATAAGTTCCCAAAAAACAAAGCCTGTCTTCCTTTTGAATTGTTCGGGTGTATTTTTTGACTTTATTTGGGTGTATTTTAGGTTGAGTCTGGTTCAAGAGTCAGCCAGTGAGCCGGCTGATTCGAATATAATGGTTGTGAGGGAAGAGACACCGTCGGAAGCGCTTGCAATGTGAGTTTTTCAAGAATATTTCAACCTTATAACCTTATTATTTTCAAAGGCGTTGTTAACCTTTCATTTTTCTTCTTGTTTAGAGTTCCAATTCAAGTTTTCGTGCCAGTGTCCCAAACAACCACCGTGCCGGAATTTGAAGAAACACCTGAGACAGATTTTGAACCAACCCCTCTGCTACAAATTGAAGGAACTACAAAAACATAAGAAATAGTATTGGGTGTATATTTGTTTAGAGTTTGGGTGTATATTTGCTTACAGTTTGCGTGTATATTGTTCCTGGATAATTTTTTCGTCATGATTAATTTTATGTGCCGTGCAGCATTCCTGAACCCCCCCCCCAACAACTTGAAGAAAGCACAGCCACACTTCCCCCAGCTCCATCTAAAAGGTAAGTTCATCAGAGTAAAATCAATGTATGGGTGTATATTGGGTTACAGTTTGGGTGTATATATTGGGTTACAGTTTGGGTGTATATTGTTCCTGAATAGTTTTTTTTATGTCATGATTAATTTTCTGTGCCGTGCAGCACTCCTGAACCCCTCCCCCAAAAACTTGAAGGAAGCACACCCACGCTTCCCCCAGCTCCATCTAAAAGGTAAGTTCATCAGACTAAAATCAATCTTTGCTTATCATCCGTATATTCTTACTCTTATAATATGTTATACATGATCACACAGTTATCCAGCCGAAGAAGACACTGCTGCGCTGATGATGATGGCACGGACAGCATCGTATGTTCCTAAAATAGATCCAATGCCATCATTCAGCCTGAGCTTCACTGATTCAAGCCAAGAAGAAGCAGCAACGCAGGAGGGAGCGTCAACGCAGGAGGCAGACAGGACAAAAACTCCAGAAACTGCAAATTTGCTAGAACAATTAGAGGATTTGGTACAAAAAATAGCAAGCAGTGCGGTGAAAGAAGAAAGTAAAAGTCCACAAATTCAAAAGGAGACTGGCGGAGAAAGTTCTGGGAAGTTTGAAACTCCTGCGGGAATAAATCAGAATACGGGTGATATGAAAGAGAAGTGCTACATCTGGGCAACGCGAGTGAAGACATACGCAGATGGCAGTACTAACGAGTTTGACAACCTGTGCACTCTGATTGCCCAAGACAAATACATTTTGAATAGAATGCACATTGCCTCGCTCCAGGCAGGAAGTTATATATAATCTGAGGTAATATTAGAATCACATTAATGTTTTAACACCAAAGTTAACTGCAATGTTTATTAATGTAAATTGATTTAGGCATATATTTCTAGATTGTATCTTCCATGTGCCTCATCCTCAACCAGAAAAATGATAAAAGGTTTCAAGAACAAGTATACTGTCTCTCCCCCTGATATTGTGGTAAGTGTTACTTCTACGAATTTTGGCTGTATTTTCTGTATTCCTTAGGGTGTATATTCTCTGATCAACGGGTCTGTTTTTATATTCATTTGGGTGTATTTTTTACGTTCAATTGGGTGTAAGTTGTGTAGTCATTTGGGTTTATTTAAAGTATTCACTTGGGTGTATTTTCAGTATTTCATTTGTTGTTTCACAATTGTTGCAGAGCATGGCCGTTTCGAAGCACCCAAATGGGGAATTCATATCACCTAAAACCAATAAAGAATTCAAGGTGGAAGACTACCCAATGTTTATTCCCTTCATAGATGGAAAAAAATTAGCTTTGCATCGATATGTGAGTTTTCATTTGTAAAATTTGTTAGTACCGTTCTTTACTTATATGCCAAATAAAATAACACACTGTTGAAATGTGGCAATCCTTCAGATTTTTGCGCCTGTTTGCTAGTCAGGCCATTGGTGGTTATGGGTGATTGATACAACAAAGGGGAGATTTTATATACTTGACCCGCTACACAAGAAAGCTCCAAGCGATGAGAGAAAGCAGCTTAATAAATTCACTGTAAGTTGGCTCTGTGTTCTTTATTTTAATAGATAGGTGTATTTCAATTCAATATAAGGTGTATGTATGTTTTGATTTGGGTGTAAGTATGTTCTCTTTTGGGTGTATTTCATTCGGGTGTATTACTGATTTGTTTTGTTTTTTAAGGGATATGTAATTTCAAGAATTAGAGCATATACCGGCGGGGCACCTTTGAAGAAAAAGGAGAATGAGTTGGAAATTAAAGCAACATACGTTAAAATCTCAGGCCAAAAATCAAGGTATAAATTTGTGACTCTGAACATTAAACTTTCCTAAATGAGATTTGTAATTTATTTTTTTCATTTTCAGCTATGACTGTGCTATTTATGTTATGAAGTGGCTTGAGTTAATTGAGCCCGAAAACATTAAAAGGGCGAAGTATGAATGGGATAATTGGCCACATGTAACTGTCTTTAAAACTATATAACTCTGTATTACTTTACTGGAATTAATATTGTTGTTTAAACAGAATATACTTTTTAATTGTAGGACGAGGTGGACCACTATAGAGTAGAATATGCTTCGCGGATACTATTCAGTGAAATGAATAAAGAGAGAGATCAAGCAATTAGAGCGAGTAATGCAATAAGACTGTCCAAGCCATCATCAGTATTATTGAGTCCATTTTGTCAGATAAATTCTACTGATGTAGAAACTGAGTAATCTAACTGCTAGCTAGTTTGTAAATTGAACAAATGCTGTAAAAATTTACCATTTATAAACAACTTCTGTTCAATGAAATTTTTTTCCATAGTTAAACTGTCTGTGCTGTTAAATTGTCTGTGCTGTATTCAAAATGTATGAATTACAGGTACTATAATATGAAGAAAAACATCAAATCAAATATACACCCATAACCTGCGATTTTTTACACCCAACCAAAGTTGAATATACACCCTGAAATCTATCCCCCCTGATGCTTTGAGCCTAAAACCCTGAACCCTAAACACTTAAAACATAAACCCTTACCCCTAACATGTAAACCCTAAAACCCTGAACCCTAATATTATATATATGTATCTATATGTAAAATGTGAATCACAAGAAAATTCACAAAAATACACCCAAAAGAACAATAATTTTACGCCCATATTCTGTAACTATACAGCCAAAGAGTTATCCCCTGCTGCTGGTACCCTGAACTGATAATTCATAACATGTCCTTGATATTGGCTGGAATTTGAATGCACCACTGATGCAGCATCAAACAAGTTTATCTGAATATAAGAAACTCA
>NC_029788.2:109932601-109946410 GCF_000816755.2 Arachis ipaensis
TGTGTGTGTGTCGCCTCTTTACCTTCTTGCTCCATCGTTCCAGTATATATCTCGGCGACACTTGACTTACTCGTTCAAAGCTTAACACGCTTAGTGCGTGACGGCACAGTATCCCTCTTGACTCGAATAATAAGCATTGGCATTTTACCTCGGCTGCAACTGAGTCGTAAGTAACCACAAACATGTTGAATATTGACCTGGAAACTTGTTCTCCGACTTCATATACTGAATAGCCTAGAGCGGAATTCGTTAATCTGGTGATGCAATTCGCCTTTCCTCTGAATTGCGCTTGGACTTCCCTAAACTTTTGATGAGTGTACACATCTTGAAACTGAGCTTCAATGGAGGATTTGGTTGCACACGGTATGACCGTATGAAAATCTGCAGCATCTGATTCTCTCTCTGCTTGCTCCCGGCTTCCGAGGCAATTATCGTATTGTTTGACGAACTGAATAAGCAAGCTGTTCCGGGTGATAAACTTGTTAAAAAATGAATGCATGCTCTCGCTCCTTTGTGTGCTTCTCATCCCTGCCCAGAAGTGGTGATCCAGATAGATAGGAATCCATATATGACGGTCTTCATACAGATCTGCAGAATACACCCAAACACAGACTATAAATACACCCGAAAAGACATGCAATTTATACCTCTGCTGCAGATTTTAAACAAACATTACCTGAAAGCCACTTGTTATCCACAAGACCAAAATTCAGCAAAAAATCATTCCAATTCCTATGGAATGAGTCTTTTCTATGAGAGTTCCAAACAACTTGGCTCATTTCTTGTTCGATATCTGTATGTCCCTTGTACCCGTTTAATTTGCTTGGAATCTTCTTCATGATGTGCCAAATACACCAACGGTGAATTGTTGTTGGCATACAGGCCTCTAAAGCCCTTTTCATTGATGCACATTGATCGGTGAGAAACCCTTTCGGAGCGTTTCCTCCCATGCAACGAAGCCAACATTCAAATAACCATTTGAATGATTCAATTTCTTCATTTTTCATCAAAGAGCATCCGAGAAGTGTTGACTGACCGTGGTGATTCACCCGACAAAAGAACCACAAACCAAATTATACCTGAAACAAATTACCATAGTGCAGAATGCAAAATCATTAGGTACACCCAACAAATGCTTCGTATACACCTAAAAAAACAGCCAATATACACCTCTGCGGCAGATTCATAAAAATACATTAATTTAGCATCATAAACAGGGACAGTTTGTTACCTGTTTGTATTGTAGGTGGTGTCAAATGAAATAACGTGTCCGAAATACTCAAAGGCAACTCTACTTCTTGCATCGGCCCAAAAAGCCAGCTTAATCGATTGATCCTCCTCGAATTCGAGCTCAAAAAAGAAATTCTGATTCTTCTCTTTCATTCTTAACAAATATTTCCCGAATTCCTTTGCATCTTCTTATTCGAAAACATTCCGCACTTCCCTGGTAATGTAATTCCTCACATCCTTTTCGATAAAATTTAACTCGCGGTGACCCCCGGCAGCCACAACAAATGATTGGTAGGTTTTGCTTGGTCTGATACCGGCCTCCTCGTTATTCTCTATTGTACAACGAATGGACATGCTTAGTTCCCTGTGCTGTTTGAGCATCTCTGCTTTACTTGGACAGCAGGGGTATGAATGATCCAGCACAACCTTTGAAATGATCCAAGCATCGACATCCTTCAATGTGTGTATATAAATTCTTGGAGGACAGTTTAAACCGGCTTTCGGATTAGTCTTCTCGGTCGGAGATATTTTAGATTTCCATTTTCCCTCTCTGCTACATGTAATCAATTGATTCTTAATCTCGTTTCCCTTCCTATTGGTGATCCGAACTCTTGTAGAAAAACCTGTAGCCTTGGCGTAGTTCCTGTAAAATTTTCCAGCATCTTCAAGGGTGGTAAAGGTCATTCTAACTTTCGGAACAAACTGGTCATCAACAACAGAGAGAGGCTGCAGAATACACCATGTCAAAAACTAAAAATACACCCAATCATTGCTGATATAATACACCCGAACCGCAAGAACTCAACTAAAATAACAAAAAAAAAAACCATAAACTGTAAATACACAGGCTGCAGAATACACCATATCAAAAACTAAAAACACACCCAATCATGTCTGATATAATACACCCGAACGACAACAACTCAGCTAACAACAGAAAAACCCATAAACTGTAAATACACCCACACTTCTCGCAAAAATACACCCAAAAAAGTTCTGATCTACACCCGAGCGTCTGCTATAAATTCCAGATAATTAATCAAAACTAATACATTACATTCAATCGACAGATTCATGTTAACGTGTTAGTTCAATATTCAGGAATTTTTCAGCTACACAATGTTATTCAAATGACTGCAACAAAATTCAGAGTATGTAAATCAAACCTCAGGAACTTCGTTAGATTCAAATTCATAATCCACTTCGCCCTGATTCAGCTGACAATCTGAGCTTGAATCATCCATAATCTTCAAAACGAGTTCAAACTTTGATTTCAGAAAACAACAAATCAAATAGAAAACGAAGCTGGAGTTACAGAGAGAAAAACTAATGTAAATGACGAAGAACATACCAGTGAGAAAGGAGAGGAAAAGAACGATGGAGAAGAAGGAGAGAAGACGCGCGAGAAGAAGAACGAGCAAATCCACAAATAACGAAAACGAAGAAGGAAACAAATCTTTTAAATTTGGTAGTTAGATAAAAGCGGGATCTCTAATATAGCGCGTGTATACGACGTATGTGTAGCAGCACGTTTTGGGTTTTATTTGTTAATGAACTTGTAAAGCATACAAGCCATTAGGGCTTGTATGCAGAGCTTTTCTGTTCATGAATTGTTACTCTTGCGTTTTAAATTAAGATACTATTACAGTAGTTCTGACTAATTGAGATTTGATTGTTGTTAAATTAAGATACTATTGAGGCTGACCAATTCAAACTTTAATATTAAGATTTTAACTATTTTATATTATATATTTTTTATTTATGTAAGAACTATGTTCCTCTTGACAAAATGAAACCCGAATTCTCCCATCCTCTAGTTCCGTACTTTCCTTCACCACACCACTCGCCAGTCAGCTGCTACCCTCTTTGGATGTCCTTCTTCTCCGCCACGACCTCCTTTCTCTTTGCTTACACCGGCTCCTCCTCTCCTCCGGTCTGCTCTGCCGTTCTTCCTCTGCCGTTTTTTTGGCTACTTATGTTTACATTTTTGTTATTGATCAATGTGTTATTAACTTATCATTATTTAAGTGCTAATGTTGCTGATGCTATCAATATGGTGTCGTTGCTGTTGTTGCTGATTGTTTATCAATTTGATTAAATTGTTGATAACATAGATGACCCGTTGTTGCCCGAATTAGGTTTGCTTTTTTAATTTTTGTGCAAGGCATGTTGAATTTTATTGATTGCGATTCATAATATAATTTTATGTTTGCTTTATTATTTTCGGTTGTACCGGTTGAAGCAATGAACCAGTAAGTAGAGTGGTTCAATGACCAGTTCGGTTTTTAGAACCTTGATTTTAACTCACACATTTAAACATTATGAGCTAATTGAGGGTAAAAAAAATAAATTCGGATTCGCTTGACATTTCTCTCATAATTGTCAAAATCGGACCGAACCGATCGGTCGGACCACAAAACCAGTGAATCGGCCACGGGATCAGTCCGGGTGATGCATACAATTGGATAAGGAAAAAACCGACAGAACCGATTTGAACCGGCCAATTTCGTGGAAAATTGGAGAATCGCTCGGTTTTTAAAACTCGAAACGGTTCAAATTAAAAAATAACCCCAGGCCAAAATTGAAACCTTAGCTGTACTCGCCTACTTCGTCTCTCCCCCATTCTCCTTCCCTTGAGAGTTCAGAGAGACTCAAGGTTCCAAGAAGTAAATTGGTCATTGAACCAGTCAAATGATCAGTTCAACAGTTTACTGGTTCAACTAAAGTCAAACCGTGATTAAACCGATTTAATTAAATATTAATAAAATTATTAAAAATTCAATATACAATTTTAAATATTCTAACTTCAATTATTTTTAAACTAAATAAAATTTAAAATAAATTTTTTTAATTAACTTCTAATAAGTTCTTATGAGATAATCAGCAACAATTCTCAAGACAAATACCCAGCAAACTAATTATGCGAAAACAAGTTTCTAGAGTTTCAAGAAACAAAGAAAAGAAGAGTACTTGAAAAAAAATTAGAAACGAATTAATTGTGACTAATCAGTAACAAATGTAAAACAAACAGCAACTCAATTAGATTTCAGTCACTCAGAATCAGTATAATTAATAAAATAAACAAACATAAACTTAAGCAAACATACTCATAATCATAAATATTATTGGGTTATTCCAGGTTCCGTAATCATATAAAACTGCTCCTCCAGAATGGTTAGGGATACCCAGGTACAACTTCAAGTGAAGAGAGTGGATTTAACGGGGTATGACTCGCCACCAAAGATCTTATCAAGATAGTTTTTGCCATCCAAATCCAACGATTCTGGAGTTCTTTGATCGAGGAAAGCGTCGTTGTTAGTGTTTGACAAAATTATTTTGACAAAACCGTAGAAACAGAAACGCCGATGCTCCAGCACAGTGGTGAGGGAGGGAACAAAGCGGAGAGCAAGCAAAAATTAAGGGAAGATTTTGTTGGTAGATTCTGGGTATTGAAAATTTTGTTGAGAAGGGTCAAATGAAGGAACTCACGGTAAAGAATTAGAATGAGAGGAAGAAGAGGCTCTGATAGAAGAAGATGGAGGCGATGATGAGGATGATGATGATGACGGAGAAGATGGAGGCGATAGTGGTGGGGTTAATGGTGGGGTACGTGGCTTCCTTGTTTGCTCTGACTCACAAATTAGGATTCGATGTTGGTTAGACTGAGCGAGACGGGAGAGGGAGGGGTGTCCGTGTGTCTTTTGTTTATTTATTTATTTTTCAGGGGATTAAACGAAGCCGTTTTAATGTGAGGGGAGCAAACCGATGCTTTAAAAAATCGGACCGGTTTATTCGGTTCATCAGTTAACCATCGATTTAATCAATTTTTTATCGATTTTTTACCGATTTTTTGCAGACCAATTTTAACTATTAACCGGCCGATTCTTGGTTAACTCGGTCGAACCGGTCAGTCCAGTCCAATTTTTAGAACTTGGAGAGACTCTCCCCCATCCTTGTCTCCTTCACGCTTCAACTTAACCTGGCTACTCCCCCCATTCTCCTTCGTGACGTTGTCCTTCCTGGCCTCCTGAAGAGCCGAACGGCTGAACCCTGCTTCCAAAACGGCAGCCAAACCCAGCTGTATCTATCACCTCGGTTTACCGCCACGGCCCCACCGAACGTTCACCTCCGTCGCCACGCCTCTCGCCGGATCCACCAGCTCTCTTCCGCTCGCGTCTCACATCTCCGCCTGCGTCTCGCTCGCGTCTCTGTCTCTGTCTCGAGCTGAGCTTCCTGCAGCCGTGAGCTGTTCCCTGGTGTGCTCCACCGCTTCTCTGCCGTGAGCTCTCTTCGTGGTGTGCCCCACTCTCTTCCTTGCCGTGAGCATTTACTTGTTTTTCAGTTTTTTTCGGTGAAATTTCTTGTGTTATTGCTGTGAATTTTATTGTTGATTGGTTTATGAGCTGATTAGAAATAAATATGGCAGTGGTTGAATCGAAATGTTGAATTAGTTTTGAATTGCTGAATTAGTTTTGAATTGGTTTTGGATTGGTTTTGAATCAGTTCTGAATTAGTTTACCAATTATTGAATTTCTGAGTTTCTGAATTTCTGAATTGCTGAATAATTCCTTGGATATAATTTATGAATGGTTACTCTTGTGTTTTAAATTAAGATACTATTGTAGTAGTACTGACTAATTGAGATTTGATTGTTGTTAAATTAAGATACTATTGAGGCTGACTAATTCAAATTTTAATATTAAAGTTTTGATTATTTTATATTTTATATTTTTTATTTACGTGAGACCGAATCACCGGTTCAACCAACAAACCTGTTGAACCGGTAGCCTAACCGATTCCTTCACCACACCACTCGGCCAGTCAGCTGCTACCCTCTTTGGATGTCCTTGTTCTCTGCCACGACCTCCTTTCTCTTTGCTTACACGGGCTCCTCCTCTCCTCCGGTCTGCTCTGCCGTTTTTTTTGGCTACTTATGTTTACATTTTTATTATTGACCAATGTGATTAACTTATTATTATTTAAGTGCTAATGTTGCTGATGCTATCAATATGGTGTCGCTGCTGTTGTTGCTGATTGTTTATCAATTGGAAAAGTATATGAAACCAAAAGCTTACCAGCCAAAAATTAAACAAAACCACATTAATTTATATTAATAATTAATTAATTTTAAATTTTTTAAATTTAAAATTTAAAAAATTTAAAATTGTCGGTGAAATTTCTTGTGTTATTGCTGTGAATTTTATTGTTGATTGGTTTATGAGCTGATTAGAAATAAATATGGCAGTGGTTGAATCGAAATGTTGAATTAGTTTTGAATTGCTGAATTAGTTTTGAATTGGTTTTGGATTGGTTTTGAATCAGTTCTGAATTAGTTTACCAATTATTGAATTTCTGAGTTTCTGAATTTCTGAATTGCTGAATAATTCCTTGGATATAATTTATGAATGGTTACTCTTGTGTTTTAAATTAAGATACTATTGTAGTAGTACTGACTAATTGAGATTTGATTGTTGTTAAATTAAGATACTATTGAGGCTGACTAATTCAAATTTTAATATTAAAGTTTTGATTATTTTATATTTTATATTTTTTATTTACGTGAGACCGAATCACCGGTTCAACCAACAAACCTGTTGAACCGGTAGCCTAACCGATTCCTTCACCACACCACTCGGCCAGTCAGCTGCTACCCTCTTTGGATGTCCTTGTTCTCTGCCACGACCTCCTTTCTCTTTGCTTACACGGGCTCCTCCTCTCCTCCGGTCTGCTCTGCCGTTTTTTTTGGCTACTTATGTTTACATTTTTATTATTGACCAATGTGATTAACTTATTATTATTTAAGTGCTAATGTTGCTGATGCTATCAATATGGTGTCGCTGCTGTTGTTGCTGATTGTTTATCAATTGGAAAAGTATATGAAACCAAAAGCTTACCAGCCAAAAATTAAACAAAACCACATTAATTTATATTAATAATTAATTAATTTTAAATTTTTTAAAATCAAATTTTAAAAAATTTAAAATTAATTAGATAAACCTAATTAAAACATAGAAAAACCTTTCTCTCCTCTCTTACATTAACCTACCTAACTCCAACAATCACACAGACCCCTCTCTCTCTCAACCCTCTCCGCCTTGCGTCATGGCTTCCACCGCTGAAGCCGCCAGAGAGTTCCTCAAAATCCACGAAACCTCCTTCTCCGACCCCCCAACACACAAACTGTACGGATCCTATTGGAAGTTCATGAAGAAGGTGTGCATGTTGGAGCTCCTGGGCGGCAAAATGCTCCACCAGCTCCTCCACGTGAGGTAGCAAGAGAGGAAGAGGTTCCTTAGCGATTTGGCGAAGAAAGGGTTGGTCGGTGAGGCCGTGGATATTGGGGCAGAACTCATGATGCTGACCAACAACGTGATATCGATGATGACGATGAGACAGAAGAGTTGTTCTGAAAGGGGAGGAGAAGCGGAGGCGCTGAGAAAGGTGGGGGAGGACACAGTGGAGCTGAGCGGGAAGTTCAACGTGTCGGATTTCTTGTGGTTCATGAAAGGTATTGATATTCCTCAGATCTTCTTGATGATGAGTAGGGGGAATGCGCATTTCGTTCTCCTATAGTTTGGTGGATATTTAGGTGCCGTTTTGATGATTAAAGAGATTGTAAACTACACACTTGATCTTAGCTAAAATTGAACAATTACATAAATATAAAAAAAAAACATTCATTTAGTATGAAAAAAAATATCCTAATACTTAACAAAAGAAACATCTAATTATATTTTAGCAAAAATAATTAAATATCTATCAAATTTAAAAAAAAAAATATGAAATTCTTAAAGAAATAGAGACATTCACATTTGCAATACAAAAAAATTCGAAAAATATATAAAAGAACATCCATTTAGAATGAAAAAAAAACATTCCGATACTTAGCAGAAGAAACATCCATATATATTAACTCGTAGAAATTTTGGATTCACCCAAAGGTAGGGGTGTGCATGGTTCAGTTTTTCTATGAACTGAACTGAAACTGTACTAAACCATTTTAAATGGTTTAGAAACTGAACCAAACTGCTTTGTCACATATGAAACTGGTTCTAAACCAGTTTATAATACAGTGCACCAGTTTAAACTAGTTCATAAAAATAAAACTGGTTTTAATTAAAAAAACCAGTTTAAACTGGTTTATAGGCTAAAACTAGTTTTCACACTCCCCTCTCTCTCCCCCCTCTCTCTCTCTCTCTCCCCCTCTCTCTCTCCCTCCTCTCTCTCTCTTCCTCTCTCTCCTTTCCCTCTTCCGCTCTCTCTCTTCCTCCCTCTCTCTCCTTCTCTCTCTTATTTTGGAGAAAAGAGGGAGAGAAAGAGAAGAGGAATATAGAGTGAGAAAATGCTGAGAGAGAAAGAGAAAAGAGAGAAAGAAAGGAGAGAAAGAGAATAAGGAGAGAGAGAAAGGAGAAGAAAGAGAGAGAAAAGGAGAGAGAAAAAAGGGAAGGAGAGCGAGAGAAAGGGGAGGGGGAGAGAGGACGGAGAGGAGAGAAACAAAAGGGGAAAGAGGAAAAAGAGGAAGAAAGAGAGAGAGAAGGGGGAAGGGAGGGAGAGAGAAAGAGAGAGGAGGGGGAGAAAGAGGAGAGAGAGAGAGAGAGAAAGAGAGAGAGAGAGAGAGAGAGAGAGAGAGTAAAAAGAGAGAGAGAGAGAGTGAAGGGAGAAAGAGAAAAAAAGAGTATGTAAAATTAATTTTGGAGTTTAAATAAAACCAGATTTAATTTGGTTTAAAACTAAACTGAACCATAAAAACTGGTTTTTAATAAACTGGTTTTTCATACAAACTATGGTTTCAGTTCAGTTTTTTATTTAAAAAACTAGTTTATTTAAAACAGTTTCAGTTCAGTTCAGTGAAACCAGTTTTTTTGCACACCCCTATCCAAAGGTATTTGGCTGATTTTTTGCTAATACCCTTTTGATTCCCTAGCATTGCTCTTATCAATTTGATTAAATTGTTGATAACATGGATGACCCGTTGTTGCCCGAATTAGGTTTGCTTTTTTAATTTTTGTGCAAGGCATGTTGAATTTTATTGTTTGTGATTCATAATATAATTTTATGTTAGCCTTATTATTTATTTTTATATTTGGTAATTGAAATTTCTATTTGGAATTATTTTATGCAATTAAGATTGTTTAATTTTTTTTTTTTTACCAAAGATAGGAGATTTGAACCCGCAACCTCTTAATTGAGTATAGAGAGACTATGCCATTTGAGTTATAACTCATTGGCACCTAATTCGACATTTGAATACGTAATACACTAATACTCTTCTTCCTCCGCATTTTCTTTTCTCTTTTCTTTGATTTTTGATAGAAAAAGAGCTGTGGTTGAAGAAGCTGGAAAAAATAATTGATAGATATTGAATCAACCATGTGCCGCTATCAAGTGGCTTAAAAATTTTAGAAGAAATAGTTTATGGTCTCGGTTCTTCTAAAATAGAAGTTAAGGGGATGCGTTAGATGTAAAACATTCATGTGTCTTCCCAATAGCTTAAAGCTTTGGGAGAGATGATTGATGACAATAGACCAGGATATAATTGAAGGCAAATAGTTGTACTTCTAATTTGGCTAATTATTCTCCTAATTGTGTTGTTCTTCCAGCAAGTATGCCAATGACTAAGCAGTTGAGTGTTGCAATTATTGATAGCAATCCTGCTCTCAGTGGTAGCATGAGCATTAAGAAGGAAGATCCCCCTGATCCAAGAGTCAGTACAGTAACTCCAGCAACTATATCTTTTATGAAAGGTATCCAGCTTTTACGTTTGTTTTTCACTACTACCGTGGTATGCTATCAATTTCAAATGATCAATTTTCTTTTATGGATATAAAATGCCCAAAAAAATAAAAGAGAAAACGGGACTCTAATATGTGAAAATAATAATAATAATAATAAAAGAGATGCCCAAATATCTTATTCCTGGTTTATGTGAAAATAGGCACCATTGCTTTTTAAAAATTCAGCCAATAACTGCTAACAGAATAGAATCACTCCCAGGACTCTAATACCATGTTTTGTTTCCTATTTGGAAACTTTTAAACTATGATTTGAACAGAAGTTTGTCTACACCATTGTTTGAGATAAAACAGAGATTCAAACATACTGTAAACTTGTTTCCTAAAGTTAGTTTGACACCTAAAAGTTTATTTTCAAGAATGTTACAAAAAGATGGAAACATATTGTTTATGTAGATAATGACCCTTATTAGTTGATCTATTTTCCCAGATGCTGGTGCTTGGAAATATGTTGAGCAAAATAGACATGCATATTTTGACAAAATGCAGGTATTCCCAGATGCTGGTGCTTGGAATTTGTGCACTTATATATCAGTTGTCCTTTGATAGTTTGTTCATTTTTTCCAAGCTCCTAGTTTCACTTGCCAAGTTCTTTCTTTGTTGCTAAACTCAAGGCATTATAACCCTAAGGATGTTATTTTTGTTTGAATTGTTCAAAATTTCATAGATTATTTTGTATCCTTTGGCAGGTCTGGGATTATACTGGGCTGGGGTATGCTAGATACAATGCAAGAGATGTAAATAAAGACTTTCTTGGGTAAAAGTGTGAACATATGTGACATTGAAGAGAACCTCTTTTTGAGAACAGCTATCATATTACTAATACCTTAAACTTGATCATTCAGGTGTGTAGCAGAGAATAAAGTTCTCCATAGTGCCTTATTGTCATGCATACAGGTAGAATATCAGAATATTTTATTTTATTTCATTTTGTGATCTATAGTATAATTTCTGCATTTTAACTGCATGAACTGTGTTTTCTGTTGGAAGTTCTTTACATTGTTCATAGTTGGAAGCTGTTAGGAGGATTTTTAATCCTCCTCTTCTTTAATCTTCTTCTCTCCTTAGATGTTATAAATTATCCAAGTTGCTAGTGTCTTAACACTGGTATAAAAATGAAGAGAGGTTTTGTATGATATCCTTGGATGCTCAGAAATTTCTTGCAAGTCTAAGTCATCAATTTACGTGTAGGTTTCAGATCCATCACAACTAAATCACTAAATCTAGCTAGCTATGTTTTGTCTGCTTCCAAGGTTCTTCTGTCAAGATTATTCCTTATGTCAGTAGAAAACTTTATTATTGTAAGGCATGATACTTAATTGTATTGCGAACTACTAATTTTTGCCAGGATTCTGATTTCAAGAGAACAATATATCCATTGAGGTTAAATTCAATGACTTTGAACCGAAGCAGCATGTCTGTAGTGGAGGAGAATATGAGCAGCAGAGAATCATCATCTGCTCAAGGTCAATGTGCAAGGCTGCAACTTAGTGATGGCAATAGCATATATGCAAAGTTGGTGGTAATTAAACTTTTGATTATGAATTTTGTTATAATTGCATTGTGATAAATAGTTGGCAAAACAATGGTAATTTACATTCTGGTAACCAGTTAGAAGCTATCTGATTATTACCATTTTATATGCATCAATTGATATCTGATTAAACATGATTGTCTTGAAGGTTGGGGCCGACGGAGGAAAATCACGTGTTAGAGAATTAGCAGGATTCAAAACAACTGGATGGAACTATTCTCAGAATGCAATCATCTGCACAGTAGAGCATCCTTCTGAAAATCGATGTGCATGGCAGCGATTTCTACCTACAGGACCAATTGCACTTTTACCCATCGGTGATAAGTTCAGCAATATTGTTTGGACCATGAGCCCAACAGAATCAAACCAGCGCAAATCAATTACTGAGGAAGAATTTTTGAAGGATGTGAATTCCGCTTTAGATTATGGATATGGACCTCATCCTACTTCAAGCTTATCTGGAACCCGAGATCTGTTCTCTTGGTTTCAAATGGATTCAACAGTATCAGCCAATGAATCTTTTGAAGTTCCACCGAAAATAACTAAGTTAGCCTCTGAAAGGATGGTGTTTCCTTTGTCTTTACGCCATGCCAACTCCTATGCTTCGAAACGTGTTGTTCTTATTGGAGATGCAGCCCACACTGTCCATCCTCTTGCTGGTCAAGGAGTCAATTTGGGTTTTGGAGATGCATATTCTCTTTCAAGAATTATTGCAGAGGGCATTGCATTAGGCACCGACATCGGAGAGGTATTTATTGTTTACAATGAGCTTATCAATACATATATCTGAAGTTAGATACTACATATTCTATTTGTCACTTTGTGAACTCAAAGCATCCCTTGTGTATGTATGTTCTGATTTAATTTGAAAGAGTTTGAAGGTTGGAGGATGAGGTATCTTCCTAAAGTAGTGTCACTGGAGAGATCAAGGATTAAGGGTGCATTTGCTCTGCATTTTCATTTTCTGATTTCATTTTCTTTATTTTTTTTTTGTTTTTTTGGATTTTGTGAAGGAAAAAGAGAAGAGTGAAAACAACAAATCCTATTTTCTGTTTTCACTTGCTGTTTTCTTCACAAAATTATAAAACGGAAAACACTGGAAATCAAAATAGAAAATGAAAACACAAACCAAATGCGCTTACTATATAAATTTTGAAGTTGGGATTGCTTTCTAGACCCTTGTGTAGACTTTGCCAGGGATATGGAATGGAATGACATGTAACTAGTATGATTCTTTCTTCTTTGTCCATGCTTGCTGTGCAGGTGAACTTGCTAAAGAAGTATGAAGCGGAGAGGAAACCAGCAAATATTTCCATGATGGCAATCCTTGAAAGCTTCCAGAAAGCTTACTCTGTTGATTTCGGACCTTTTAATATACTTCGAGCTGCGGCCTTCCATGGCGCAAACTATATACCACCGCTGAAAAGAACTATAATTTCTTATGCTTCTGGAGAGCAGAACTTCCCCGTCTTCTTGTAATGTTGTCGTTTTGGCCAAGTCATTTACTGGCTTCAACTGGCACATGAAAATCTTGTTTGTTTGTTTTACTGATACTGGCATCAAAATAAGTTTTACATGAAACACTAGCTTTTTGCTTTTTTTGCTTTTTTGTTTTTTTTTGTTTTTTGTTTCCCTTAAATGGGGCTTGTGTATGAGACATGAGTCAATGGTCATGTTAAATTGTTCTGTGCTGATCCTTCACTGAAATTGTGGCCGTTGTGTGTAAATAGCACCAAAAGTTGTTTGCATGATGGAAGTTTTGATGTAATAAGTAGATAGAGAATGTTACTTTGATGATAAATTCAAAGCGTTCTGAAAATATTGGCCCATGATTATGGACTTCATTATGATTTTTTTTTAATGGGGATATGAGGTATGTTAAAACGATTTTGATTAATTGAATTATTTTGTACTAATTTTGAAAACCTAATCTCTTGCTGATGTATTAATTTCATGTTTTTTTTTTTTTATGTGCTGATGAAAGTGTTTTTAATGTAATTCTATCGAATTTAGATCTTTTAAAGTGAAAAAGATGGTAAAGTAGTAATGTGAAGGGTTAATCATTATTGATTTTGTAATTTTTATAAAATGTGTTATATTATCTTAATTTAAAAGTGATTAGCTATTCACTTTAACATTTTATTAATTTTAAAAAAAATTAATCCAATTCTATCGGTACAAAAAAGGAATTATATTAGAAAAAGTCAAACTTGTTTGTGAAATTTTATCCAAAGTATACACGAATTTATTATT
>NC_029788.2:109946628-109946967 GCF_000816755.2 Arachis ipaensis
GATAAGATATGTTTAAAAAAATATATACGAATAAAAAATCATCACTCTTAAAGATGAATTAGGACGTATAATAATAAGAAACAAAAAATGTCGACACAAACTAAACTATGTTCATATAACATTTATTTAAGTAAACATGATTAATTTACAGCTGTGTGAACGTCAATTTCAAAGGCATGTTATAGAGTAAAAGCTACAGGAAAAGATAACGTATTTTCTTCTTTTGATTAAAAACTTAAATGCTTTAATTTGAACAAGTATAAAATAAGTATGGAAAGAGGGGCATGAAAAGTGTTGATGAAATTGATGACTTCTCTTGTTCTTGGCATGCAGAATATA
>NC_029788.2:109946990-109955439 GCF_000816755.2 Arachis ipaensis
ATAGCTTATAGGTATGTTTAGTTTAGTAGTATTACTATTGAAAAGGGTCCACAAAAGTACAAATAATTAAATCATGGGTAGGGAATAATTGATCTCCAACTTTCATGGGGAAACTCACCTACGTTAAGTAGTGATGAGTCTTGTGAATGATGGACTTCATTTATTTTATAAAAGCCATTACAATCAGAGCTTACTCATCTATTCTTGTTTTCTATCACCGAAAAGAAACAAGAGGCTCTCCAACAAAATGGTCTAAAAATTCAGCATATCTTTCAGGATATGGTGGCCAATACTTGCATCATAATATAGGCTACACTATTTCTGAGAATAAGATAGGATAAGACACTTATAACAGGATAGAATAAGATATTAATAGACAGAGACACAAAATTTTGTATTTTTGTATTCTGTTTAGTGATAAATTAGAACAAATTATGAAAATTCAATTTATTCTCATTTTTTTTCATTCAAAAAATTTGAGATGAAAAATATAATAATAAAAAATATAATTATGAAAAATTAACAAGAATAATAAAAGAAAAAATAAAAAATAAGTTGTGTCTCTTGTTAGTATTTATGTGTCTTTTCTGTCAAGATGAATACAAAATACATTAATTCAATGTCTCTGAACATATTATTTTTGTTCATATCTCCTCTATCAAACATGATTTTGTGTTTCTGTATCTTATAGTATCCTGTTTATGTAAACAAATGTAGCCATATATACCACCCTTCTGGTTCTTACACCTCATGTTAGAAGCTTGTCTTGAAGGGTTGCTATCTACTTTTAATTTATTTATTTCATTTCGACACATAAATCGTTATATTTTTAAGGCATTATCTCTTAATAAGTTATAAAGAGCTTTTTTTTGCGCTTGAAATGTTAATATTGTATTATGAAATTACTTATTCAAAAAATTTAAGTTGATAAATAAATACACATGAATTGTTATATCTATTACAATTATTAATCATTATTTTTAGTGTTTGTTATTCAAAATTTTGGTGAAAAGAAAAACTTACCCATTCCACTAATTTTATTTTTCAATATACATAAATTTAATCACACTACTTTATCACTAGGTATTATAGGTAGGATTCATTATATGAATCAAACAATATAAATGCATCATGTCATAAAATATAATCATGCTATGCTATTTTTTGAGTTAGTTTTTAGAGTGAGTTCCACCTACTTAATTATATTCTAAGATGGTATCAAAATTTATCCAATTTTATGTTGTCAGATTATCCACTAGTCAATATTCAAACAATCATTCACGGGCGTAAAAAATTACATCACAAATTTTACATCTATAAAAAATAAAATTTATGTATTATTTATAAATATAAAAGACATTTTATTTTTTTAACTAATTTTTAGAATAAATTAGATCCACCCAATTGTTCAAAGAATATATAAACTTGATGTGAAAACAAAAATGATCCTATTGTTGCCATCTCTGATATGTTGTTCCTATATGTGTAGGTATTACTGGCTGGACCCAACATGTGAGAAAAAATAAAGACAAACAAGAATTGATCATATTATATACATAAATAAATGATCATAATGGGTTTTCTTTATTCCCCCTATCATATATAAGATATGATTTTGTTTCCATATGTTAACACTTACCATGATCTATATCCACCCAAACAATTAAGCTTAGCTTTCAAGAACTCTAACCCGTGAACTATAATGTCACTTAGCTTACAACATACCATAACTCTCACATCATAATAATAATAAGCAAAGTAGAAGCATCACAAATTACGAAATTGTGTCGGCATATCCATTTTGGAATCTTTGCTAATATCATCATCGATCATTTCCTGATCAAATTAAACGGAGCATAACTATTTAAATAGAGATATATAAATCATTATATTTCTAACATTATATAATTAAATAATGTTAACAAAACTATAAAGTACTTATATCTAGGTTGCTAAATCCTCAATCGTAGTCCTTGCTTTCTTTTGTACTATCGTTTAAAATGTGTTGAGCCTTAGAAAATTATTAGAAGGACATGGAAAAAGAAGTTCAACTATAAATTTATGAAACAAATATTTGTTACGATTAAACGTATTATTCTATTCTATCAAATGGTTAAACAAAAATAAATAAATAAAAGGAATTGAAAGGATGAAAAGAAAAAAGGATGGTCACGAGATAAAGTTCCAAAATGTACACTATTTATTTTACTAATACACTTTTGTCCAGTGTGTTTATATTATTATTATTATTATGTACTTTACTATTTAGTATTTACTGTTTAATTGGGAAATTAAAAGTGGGAACGAGTTACAGTCCCCTGATCAATTTGCCAAGTAGTTAAATTATGATATTACTAATAAACTTATCAAATTATTAGAACTATCGTAATAAGAAGTAATAATGAATGATTGTACCCTTCTCTAATATGATTTATGTCGAGGTCTATTATTAAATATTAATTAATAACTGATAAGTACAAAGTCACCCTCGCTACGACCAGTGAATATATTGTTATGATTAGAATATGGAAGACATTAATTACTTGTGGATCAGTTAAATCAACCTTCAACCTTTAACTTTCATCCAACAGTGTAATTTAATGGAATAAATTTTAATAGTTTAACCTTTTTTAAATCCATATTATTAAATTATTTTTGTATATTATTCCCCAAGTTAAACCTAATGCATTTTAACATAATTATTCTGCTTAATCATTATGCCAGTTAAGACAATGCAAGCACGTGTTGCCGATATGTGTGTTACGTTATATATATCACAGATATAGTGGCTGCTCAACTTTATGTTATAAATGGATTATTATTATATGTGTCGTTGAAATATCTAATCAAAGAATTATCATAGCTGTGAATCTGAATTAAAATAAGTACAATCGTCCAGCCGGTAATTAAGCTCACGTTAAACTTTTAAGAGGATTATTACTTTAAAGAATTAGGTTTAAAGAATTTTATTACTTTAAGAGAAATCATTTCAAAAAAATTAGGTTATGCTTTTTTTTTTGGGTGAGTTTAGGTTATGCTTGTTTGAGTATAATAAAAGTAAGTTTAAGAGAAAAAATTGATTTAAATGTATAATATCCGTATAAAAATATAATTATTATTGATTGATTGTATATTTCAGTTATTTTCGACAGTGGAGGTGACATTAATTATACAAATAAATTTATTGAAGAAGATATTGCTAATTATACCGTTGTTTAAAGCTCTACTAGAGAGAAAAAAAAAGAAGACTTCTAGCAAAAAAGTTGAAAAACGAGTAAGAATAATATCTAGATTACATGACTCACTTGATCATATTTTAGTTGGTGTGGAATCAAAAGCTGCAACTAAGGGAGATGATTCTTACTCAATAAAAAATTGCATCAAATTGCTACACAAATTACCTGACCTAGAATTATATAGTCCACAATTCTATTTGGGAATTCTATTTGGGAATTAGATTAATGGCTAAGCCACAATATATGCATTGAGTGATGATCCCAGTCAACAACTTGGATGGCTAAAATCTTTTAAATTGGATGACATGAACCATCTCTAAACTTTATTTTTAAATTTTTCTTTCTGCATGAATTCCTATTATTTTTATTGTTGAACTTTAATTTAGCGACAATGTTATAATAATATTGTTGAATGTCCTTTTAAGTAATTTTATTATTAAACTCTTTTATTATTAAAATTACTTAAAAGGACATTCAACAATAAAATTATAACATTGTCACTAAATTAAAGTTCAACAATAACGATAATAGAAATTCATGCAGAAAAAAATTTAAAAATAACATTTAAAGATGGTTCATATCATCCAATTTAAAAGATTCTAGCCATCCAAGTTGTTGTTTGGGATCATCACTCAATGCAATAAAAGTTTTTCTATATTGTGGCTTAGTCATTAATCTAATTCCCAAATAGAATTGTGGACTATATGGTTCTAGGCCAGGTAATTTGCGTAGCAACTTGATATAATTTTTTATGGAGTAAGGATCATCTCCCTTAGTTGCAATTTTTGATTCCACACCAACTAAAATATGATCAAGTGAGTCCTGTAATCTAGATGCTATTCCAGCTCGTTTTTCAACTTTTTTGCTAGAAGTCTTCCTTTTTTCTCTTTAGTAGGGCTTTGAACAACTGTATAATTAGCAATGTCTTTTTCAATAAATTCATTTGTATAATTAATGTCACCTCTACTCTCAAAATCCTAATTGTTCTGATTATTAAATTCTTCAGAATTTGGATCTTCCGATGGCACCCAAACACCATAACCAGTAGCTACGATGTCCTTAAATTACTGTTCAAGCCTATCTAAAGATTTAGGATCTTCATTCCTAAACTTAACAAATTTTGGATTAATCTGTTTAATCCATCTTGGTTACCCAAGTGCATTGAAATCACACACAACATTGTAAATTTGGTTTCCTACAATTCTTTTTTCAATAAAGCATTGTGAATATGAATGACAAAATTTTTTGCAATTAAAACAATGATTTCCTGATGCATGTTGCTGAAATTGAGATGAGTTGCTTTGCTGGAAATTATTAAAGGGTTGAAATTTTCTGATTTTTGGAAGATGTGCATTTCTTTTGCCAAACTGAATTTTGTTAAAATTGTTCCTCTTTGCAAAAGCATTTTCACCAAAATTTTTGAAAAATTTTGGACTTTTCGAATATGAGGTTTTGTTGTAAACTAATGGTTTCTTGAAAGCAACCTCATTTTTCGAAATGTACCCCAGACTTGACCTATTTGAAGTAAGTTCGGTTCTTGGTGAAGGCTCAGTTTCACTTGTGTAAATTTCATCAAATTTCTCCTCAAATGTGGGAACATATCCAATACCAGATTTGTTGTATGTGGATTTAGTGTTTGATGAAGAAGCCACAAATTTCATAGAGGAATCATTAAAAACTGCACTTTCCTTGGTTATATAACCTAAACCAGATTTTTCAAACAATGGTCTTTGGCTTGCAAGTAATTTGTCTAAGTTACTAGAGCTTTGAGCAAATTTTGCTAGGTCACCATTCAACCCTTTAATCATATCATTTAATCTTTCATTTTCAGCAATTAACTCTTGAGAAGGATCCACGATGTGCTTTCCTTTTAATTTTTCAAGTTCAGATTTTAGAAATCTATTTTCTTGAATAATGTTCAAAGCACATTCAGTTCCTTCAATTTTTCTTTTAAGAACTTATTTTTAACTTTTAACACATCTTTTTCAGATCTGCACTTATTGTACTTGTCTAGCAGTTTTTAGATGTTTAGAGTAAGATCATCAATAATAGCATGTAAATCATTTATAGACAAGTCAAAGTAATTTACCTCATCAAGATTATTGTTTCCAGCCATGAAGCAGTCTTTATCTTCACCTTCAGACTCTTCTTCCTCATTAGAGTCGTTCTCAAGATCCTCCCAAGCTACCATGAGCACTCTCTTCTTTTCTTTCTTTTCTTTATCTTCTTTCTTGAGCTTTGGACAGTTTAGCTTGAAATGTCCAACCTCCTTGCAGTGATGACACGTCACTTTGCTCAAGTCCATCTTTTGTTCCTTTGAGCTTGAACCCTTGTACTTGCCCTTGTTCTTCATCATCCTTCTAAATCTCCTAGCAAAAAACATAAGCTCATCATCTGAAATACCATCACTAGACTCACTCTCTTTTGATTCTATTTTTGACTTGAGGGCTTCCCTTTTTTTTAGTCCGGATTTTTGTGTGTGATTTCATAGGCAAGGAATTTTCCTCTCAGCTCATCATAGGTTATAGGGCTTAGGTTATTGCTCTCAGCTAGGACAGTGGCAGTGGTTTCCCATTCTTTTGTGAGGCTTCTAAGGAATTTTCTCACTAGGATTTGTTCTGTGTAGTTTGTACCCATAGCATCAAGGTTGTTGATTATGATTGAGAATCTCTCAAACACTTCATCAATGCTTTCTCCATCCTTCATATTAAACATCTCGTACTCTTTTCACAGTATATTAATCCTCGTTTCTTTGACTTGTTTAGTGCCTTCGTGTGTAACCTGGAGTTTCTCCAAGATTTCTTTGGCTGTCTTGCATCTAGACACCTTTCGGTACTCTTCAAAGCTGATAGCATAGTGAAGAAGGTTGATGGCTTTAGCATTCAGCTCCATCTTCTTCTTATCGTCTTCATTCCACTCAGCTTCTTTTTTTGGAGTCACCACTCCATCAGCACTTGTTTTGTTGGGATCTTGGGACCGCTTACAACAATCTTCCAAATGTTGTAGTCAATGGATTGGATGAAGATCCTCATCCTCTCTTTCTAGTAGGCATAGTTCTTCCCGTTGAAGAAAGGAGGCCTGTTGTTTGACTGGCCTTCAGTGAGGGTGTAGGCAACTGTGGTTGTGCCCAAGTTGTTCGCCATTGGATCTTTGCTCCAAGCGGTTAAGCTTGATTCTTGAGACCTTAGCTCTGATACCAATTGAAGGTTGCATAAGGCTTAGAGAAGGGGGTTGAATCTATGACTTTCTTTTATGTTAATAAACTTAACCCTTTAATACAAACTTGCTATTTGAATCTGTTTGAACTTAGCAGCAGAAAATTTATGAAATAATTTCATTTTGTCTCATAAATATCAGAAAACAGGACAGAGCAAAAAAGGGAAAAGCTGACACCATCATGTATCCTGGTTCGGTTACCTTGTGCTATGCAACCTACATCCAATCTCCACCACAACAGTGGTGGAATTTCCACTATAGTTAAAGTATTACATACACCAATTTCACAAGATTGACACAATCCTTTCACACTTAAGTTCTAACCTAACTTGACTTTAGCTATGCTAATACTTAACTCTTCACTCTTAGTGCTAACCTAACTAAGAAAGGGATACCTCACAGGTACAAGATACAAGACACAGACTTACCTAAAGAAATCAGAGATGACTCTAGGCTTTTCTCTCAAGTGTATCACTCAGCCTCTTTCACTCATTGGCTTTTACTTGAGTTCTCTCCATATGCCTTTTCACACAAGAAATTACAGAAAGATAAATATTGAAAAGTAAATTACAATCTGTAAAACATGAAGGAGATTAACTTCTTCAACAGCCTCTTTGCTATGTGATAAACCAGATTAACTTGCCTCTGATTTAGTTCCTCATTCTGGCGGAATGCCCCCTTTGACTAGGAAGCATTGTCCAAGTTGATGAACTTCTTCAGAGAGCTCTTCACAGAACAAAACCTCAATACACTGGTTATCTCTCCTTGTCTTCTGAATGAAGAAAAATCTTCTTTTATCTCCTTGCATGTTGTTGGGTTGTTCTCCCTAGGTCAACTTCTTGAGCTTTGTGGTTCACCAACCCACCGACTCACTTTTTTCATTAATCCTCAGAATAGAAACTTTGGTTCTGACCTTCTCTTGTTGATCGAAAACCATAGGAAAGTAGAAAACTGATATCCTCAATGGTAAATCCAGATCTTAGCCATTGAGAAGATACTTGGTCTCCAAGACTCACTTGTGACCGTAGATGCACAGCAATGGGAGCAGAGATAATCTTTCCCATGTTTCTCAGAATGGATAGGCAGAACATTAAAGATGAAGAGAAGAAGATATGATGCATGTATATGGAAATAGGTTACCTATTAGCTCTATCTTAGCTTGATGTAGTTTGAAATTGTTGATTAGACCTCTGCCTTTCAAGCTTAATTTTTCTCTTTCTTTCTTCTTTAGTGAACAGCTTAGGGAAGAAGCTCTCTCACTTTCTTTGGGTTCTGACCAAAGCAGAAAAAAGTGTACGTTGCCTTGGAAGCAATGATGGAGGGGTTAGCTTGCTGAACTCAAGTCGGGCTTGGGTTGGTTCTACTCAAGTTCAGCCCGTTTTCATTCTTTTTCTTATCTTCGAAATTCTATTGATTTGTGGCCCACTAAGGTAGATTTGGCTTGCTTTGTATTAGGCTGCTGCAATGTATATCAATTTTTGGCTTGCAACACTTAATCATAAATAATTGACATTAGTTAGATAATTGTCCAAAAATAATGTTTGTTATCATTAATTAATTTAGTTAATTTCTTAACTCAACATTTTTCCATCCAATTCTGCAAAAATATTTAGTAAGCCTATTATCATCTCATATCTCTTCAACACAGATAGTAGAAAATATTTCAGTATTTCAATCATCTCATTTTACTTTTACAGTTTCTACTTCTCCTTCATTTATTGCATTCTCGTTTTTAATATTCACTTGACTAGAACTTTTTGGATTTAGTTTTGGAGCCATACTATATAAATTATAAATTATATCAAATTTTATAATGTATAACGTTAATGAAAAAAATTGTAATATAAATAATAACAGTGAATATAACAACACACTAAATAAAAATAAAATACTATGATAAAAAATAAATAAATAATAATAATGTAAATGATAACAAATTAATAATAACGAAATGATAAAAAAAAAATAATAAAAAATTAATATGAATAAGAAAATAA